>NC_086324.1:45575067-45847567 GCF_036172605.1 Pelobates fuscus
TATAGGTTAATGGGCCCAATGCAGAGGTATAGGTTAATGGGCCCAATGCAGAGGTATAGGTTAATGGGCCCAATGCAGACGTATAGGTTAATGGGCCCAATGCAGAGGTATAGGTTAATGGGCCCAATGCAGAGGTATAGGTTAATGGGCCCAATGCAGAGGTATAGGTTAATGGGCCCAATGCAGAGGTATAGGTTAATGGGCCCAATGCAGAGGTATAGGTTAATGGGCCCAATGCAGAGGTATAGGTTAATGGGCAGAATTCAGAGGTATAGGTTAATGGGCCCAATGCAGAGGTATAGGTTAATGGGCCCAATGCAGAGTTATAGGTTAATGGGCCCAATGCAGACGTATAGGTTAATGGGCCCAATGCAGACGTATAGGTTAATGGGCCCAATGCAGAGGTATAGGTTAATGGGCCCAATGCAGAGGTATAGGTTAATGGGCCCACTGTAAACTGTAAAAAAAAAGAATAACAATGTGTGTCTCCCATAGCACCACACCCAACCCCATTTTGTTAGTGAATTATATGCGCCTACTGGCAGTCATGCACATTTATATGCATTGAAAAGTAAGGTACTAGATCCTAAACATACCAGGAGATGACTTGTGAGAAATGACATTTATATGCATGCACATTCTTTTACACACACACACATACTCGGACACACACACACACACACACACATACTCGGACACACACTCGACACACATACTCGGACACACAAGTTGACTTACATACACACAGCCTTAAACTCGAACACGCATAAAACATATACAAAGTGGGACTCATGTACAAACACATTTAACACATATTCATGTACACATTGACTCACACACTTACATCCATATAAACACATTGGTTTGCTGCAGGGATCTCTCTTCAATGATTGCCTGGCTCCATCAAGGTCTTTAATGATGCTCGGACTGGGGTGGCATCATATATTGGCTCCAGCATCCGTACACAACATGGGAGCTGGTAGATTGGTGCAGGCAGATCCCAGTGACGCGTGCATGTGTTTGCAAATGCAATGAAACACTTTTCCCTGACATATAGAACATTTTACAGTGTTTTCATTAAACTGCAAATTATGATGGATTTAAAACTGAATTTTAATATTTTGTCTGAAACAGCCAAGTCTACAGCATTGTTAGAGGATATTTCCAAATTTGACATTACGGCTTAAATATTGTCATTGAGTTTTCAATTCATTGTTTTGTGAATAAAACTCGTGAGCTTATACTTCACTGCAGAGGTGGCCAAAGGGTAGGTCCCCAACTGCTGTAGATTGTAAGCGTGTTTGGGCAGGGCCCTATTCACATGCTGTTCCCATATATCATACATGTTTAGTTATAATTAAATGTTTGTATTGTTTACGTATTGTACAGCGCTGTGGAATATGTAGGCGTTATATAAGTTAATGTAATTGGACTGTAGAATTAAGAGCTTTTGCTGCCTTAACTCACCTTTAGGGTTCTGCACATTAATTTTTCTATTTACTCCCTGCCCACCCCATTTAAATTAGGCGTTTCTTCTTCTTTAACTGTAATTAATTCCCCTTTGAATTGTTGGATCATATGAGATGTATGTTGTACCCCAATACTAAATGTGTATAACACTTAATGGCTGAGGTTGTTGTGGACTTGCTGTAGATTTTTGAAGTCTGCATTCTAACAAAGTTAGTCCCCTCTGCTGTGTAGAGTCTAATCCAGTGTTTGACTGTAACTGTAGCTGTCAGGCGTAAAAGTCGCTTAGAATTTATGACGGCTTAGATAATTTATTATAGAAAGGGCTGATTCTAACAGTACATTAATTAACTGGAGTGTTTCAAGAGGTTAGAAAGCTGATCTGAGAATACAGAAGGATAAAATAAAAATAGACAGGTATTAAATTAATTTAAGTAGAGGTGCAGTTCGAGTGAGTAAATAAAGTCTTTGCAAAGGTCTCTAACTTGGCTTGTTAATGGCAAAACACATAACATTCCGATTTATGCTTTTGTCCGATATGAATTTAAAGTATAGTTTATACACTACTTCAGCCTGAGAACAGTTGTAAAATTGTCACTCGTGTTGAAAAGTTCACAAAGCCATGCCAGCGGTGTAACGCAAGGCAAATCATGTTACAGCAAGTATGTAGCACGCATATGCCATGCTTAAAGGCACGCTCTATTTTTAATTAATTCTGTAGATGTTTTATAAAAATACCTTTTAAAATATTATCTAATGCCGTGAATTCATTGTGACTACAAGGCCTTTATTTTATTTTTTTTGTAGAAAGAAGGTAATGTAACATGCTAAAAAAACAAACAAAAATAAACTAGCGGACTAATTTGAAATTAAGGCAGCGTTCAATTTGGCTTCATGTGGTTTTAAATGTAGTTGTTATGGTTCCAGGACTGCTATTATGCCTCCATCACGCAGAGTGTCCACAGGAAAGCATTGAGAAATGCTTTCCTATTGACACTTTGAATGCGCGCGGCACTTGCCGCGCATGCGCATTCGGCTCAGCTGACGTCGGTGGGGGAGTGCAATGCAGTGTTTTATATTGTAGGGTTAACATGACAGATACATGGAACCCCCAAACCATTTTGTTGATTTAAAGGAACACTATAGTCACCTAAACAACTTTAGCTTATTGAATCAGTTTTAGTGTATAGATCATGCATGTCATGTTTCACTGCTTAATTCACTGCCATTTAGGAGTAAAATCACTTTGTTTCCGTTGTATGCAGCCCTGGCTACACCTCCCCTTGATCTGATTGACACAGCCTCCATGAAGCAAAACAATGGTTTCACTTTCAATCAGATGTAACTTACCTTAAACGATTTTATCTCCTGCTCTGTAAATTACTTTAATCACACACAGGAGGCTCTTGCAGGGTCTAGCAAGCTATTAACATAGCAGCGGTTAAGAAAATCTAAATTAAACAGAACTTGCAAGAAAGGAAGGATAAACATTAGATCTCACTTTACAGGAAGTTTTTAGGAAGGCTGTGCAAGTCACATGCAGGGAGGTGTGACTAGGGTGCATAAACAAAGTGATTTAACTCCTAAATGGCAGAGAATTGAGCAGTGAGGCTGCAGGGGCATGATCTATACACCAAAACGGTTTAATTAAGCTTAATTTGTTTTAGTGACTATAGTGTTCCTTTAAAGTTATCTGGCTGCATATAGTGTTCCTTTAATTAGTGTAGTGCCACTGCCTTTCAAAGTGCAATGGTAACCACTCTCACAATGCAAAAAGTTGAGTGAAGGTGTAGAATAATGTTATTACATTTGACTGGTCACTGATCTTGTATAAGAATTGAAAAAATGGGCCTCTAACAAAATGCATGTGGCAATATTTGGTCTTTCCCAAGGAACTCCTGACTTCAACAGCTTATGTTGTTATTTTATATACGGTTTTATATGGCACTATTTTGTTTATGTGCATGTTACTCTGGAACATAACCAACCATCAAACTTTTACATTTCCCCTGCTGAGTTCTGCTTCTCCCACGTAATTAAATTACCTTTCTTTTTAATGGCCGTGGCAGGTTTCTATTGCGTAATTCCAAAAATAAACAGACTCTGTGACTGTTAATAATTTCCATTAATTCTTTTTTTACATTTATCTTCGATACATTGATCTTCTAATGATATTGGTGCTAGGAAGGCCAGCTATAAATTTATTGTTCAGACCTCTCTCAGCCATGATTTAAAGTATACAGACGAGAACACAGCCGGTGAGCAGGTTTATTTGATGGAACCTTCTGTTTATTGGCTTTTGCACAGCGTGAAACTGATCAGATTCTAATCCGTAAATTTGGCATATCAATGGATAGCAAAATAAATCAATTACAGACCAGCCATCTGCCTTCCCACTGACTGATAGATGGCACCAAGCTCCATATAGAATAATAAGTTAGGCTGGGGTAGTCATTATTCTTTGTCATTTCAATGCACATCTGTCTTGCAGTGTCATTGAACCCTGCTTCCAATATGGTGGACATGTTGGGTAAATACAAGTCAAAGGTCAATCAGAAGAAAGTCCAGGATTGAATTTTATATAAATGTACAGAATCCCACTTTTTTCTTTCTTCCTTTTTTTTCGAACATAACTTAATTCTGCTTTAGAGGGAAAAAAAAATCACAAGAATTGAAAGATGGCATCGATGATAAAAACTGACCACAGGCATGAATGATTGCTTAAATCTCGTCAGAAAAAATTGTATTTCCCTCTTCATAATATGAGTGATTTATCAGAGGAAATCTTGTTAAATGGTGATAAGTAATTGGAATTGCTTTTGACTGACTTTAATTGCCTTTTTTTTTTTTTTTAAAACACCTTTTTACTTTAACACATTTCTTGTGTTCTGGTGTAAACTTTTTCATAAGCTCGTCCTAATTATATCTTACAACCTTGTGATACTTCTTTCAAACCGTTTTTTAACGGTTTAGTTTATCATCAAATCCATACTATACACATAATTATTAATCAAGTGTTAGCTGGGATGGCTGCACATGTATATTATTGGAGACATAAATGTACACATATAGTAACAGTAAGTTATGAGATTCTTGCTCAAGCTTAGAGTCTAAAGGAAGCAAGGTATGATCACGCACAAAGTGCTTAACATTCTGGTGGGAACAGATGGGAAAGAAATCTATGCTTACATAGAATAATACACGTACAGTTTTAGAGTAAGATAATATATACATTTAGAGCAGACTGCGGGATTAAACATTCTGGTACATCTGACTTATACATTTACAAACCTGCCAAGTTTAGCAGGTTTGCAATTTGGTAAAAGGATGGAATGTCAATGGCACAATTGGCATCCCGGACTATGAGCTCATGCAACTAGGTGGCATCCCTGAGTGAATTTGTACCAGGATGACGGGTTGGAGGGAAGGGACAAAAGGCATGGCCGAGTGCTACTGCAATCAATCAGAAGTGCAAGTGTGTTTAAACTTTGGCTTATGCTGCACTTTGCCCAAGTCTTACCGATGCTGGTTGACAGAACAGGTCTAATGGGTGATTGATAGGACGGATTGGAGATCATGTGTCCTGCAATTTAAATTTGTGACTTGAAACTTCTGGACTAATAATTGATATCCAAAAAACTATTTTTTATAAACCACATTTTAACTTGGATCTAATGTCATGTTCCCTAAGGGCTCTGGAGATGGCATGCCTCCTCTACAAGACACTTCAGCTTTATAACAGTAAACTTGTTGAATTGGCCACACTTGACGTTCTATACAACACTTGACAAAAAATTAAATAAAGCAGGTCCGTCACCTAAAATGTTAATTACCAAAATCTGTGTGAAACAATATTTCAACTAAATGTAATATTATTTTACTCTACTAAAGCTATTGCATAGCTGTAATTACTTTAAGCATAGCTGCCTATATGGGTCTGTGTCTTCCCATTTTTATAAATTTAAAATTTTTCTATTTCCATATTTCTCCTTTTACTTAAAAAAAACAAAAAAATAAACAAATTCCCTAAAACTCTGAAGACGTTTGTTTCCATACCAACACTCTATTTATTTAAATAAAGGAACCCCAAAGTGTTACAAATACAAACCTCTGTAGTCCTAATACTTTAGTATCCCTAGTTATATAGGTCCCCATATGAATGAAATGACTTTGCTTACCTTTTTCAAGCAATGAGGCTCCCTCTGCCCTCCTTACCTCTCCGCCTCCCATGGTGTCATGAAGGAGACATGGCCTCATCTGGCGTTGTCCAATCTAATGCTTTTCACAGAGGACCATTGGGGACCTGATGAGCATGTACGGCGAGATCGGCACACACATCCAAGCTTCCTGATAGGAAAGCATTGAATCAAAGCTTCTCTGTTCTCTGTCCACCTCATGTGTCACTGCACCGGAAACGCATCCAGTGGCTGCTGTCACCGAAAAGAGGTGTAAGGTGTAGGTTTAGAACTAATGTATGCATTGTGCCATGCGTTGGATACAAAATAGTAATCCTGTAGTCTTTCACTAATAATGTGCGAATATTGCATCTGGCTCCATGTACAGTCTTATTTTATTTGGACGTGAAGAGGACTTACTGTCCGGTTCCAACTTTAAAGCAAAGGCCAAATGTACCTAGTTTATGTGCAAAGGCCAGTCCTAGCTCTATCTTATGCATATGAAAGCAAATATTAAGGAGCCCAACCTCTTTTGTAACTACAAAGGACCTTTTGAATCCTGTGTATATTTTCTGTATTAGCAAATCTTGAACATAATCATAACAACTCTTCTAGATACAAATCTTATTTAAGATGGTCGTTGCCTGTTGTACGGGGTGACCATTCTTGAAGATTTCCCTTATTAGTACACTGCATTGCCCTTATTGATGCATGCAGGGACATTATGCAGATCCATGGCATAGTTTCTGTAAGTTAAAGGGACGGTCTAAGTACGAGGTACAAGGAGGCACACGTTTTCTTATAGCTACAATGATTTGTAAAACAAAGTATGAGGAGACCCAGGAAAGATCTCAACACTTTAGGTCTCACAAGCGATAAGTTAGGTGACATTAGAATGTTTGAGTTTTTTTTTTTTTTATTCTATTTTTTTTAATCCAGTGTGACGAAGTTTGTCCAAGTAGTACAATGTCTTAAAGTGCTTTGTTAATTTTGCATGCAAGACCTGATTCACATTTAAATGAGATCAAAATCTTACTACTGATACTAACACATATAGGAGTCTCTAGTTTAGTTACAACTTGATTTGGTTTATTAGGAAGGCTCCCTGTATATGCTGTTAATGCATTTCACCAATGAATAATGTTGTCTAAATGGAATGAGGATTTCATCATTTTTCTGCTAAATAAATTCCTGGAATTCAGTATTTTTTTTTCTTTGAGTTTTAGAAACAGATGAGAATAAACAAAACTCATTCCTTCCTTTTAGTACACATTATCCTGCACTCCAGTGAACATGGAGCAGCATAAAGCAAGTCTAAACCTTACCGACAAGGCTTCCATGTGACTACCTTCCACACACAATGCAAAATGGCTGGAAAAAAAATCAGTTTCTACTTTTAGTCCTATTTTAAGATGGGGGAAAAAAACACAAAATGCAATGTCCATTGCACACCATAATGGGAAATAAGGGCGTACCATTGGATGATTAATTACCACTACGTTGATTGTAGATAAACGTTTCTTCCCACCGTTGTTCCCAAGCCACTTTGACATTGATGGATGACACCAGAGTCTTAATGAAAGAGCCACTTTGATAGTGCCGATAAACATGGATTTGCTTTATATGTTAAGTTAAAAATATAAAGCAGAGTGTTTGTACATGACGGGGAGAGAAACATTTTCAGCTTTTTCGTTGTGCGGTTTGGTGATCCTCTCATAAATAATTGCAGAAAATTTACATTTTCTTAACTTTGTCAAAGATGCAATCACATAACTGCTCTACAGGACAAAAATATCTTTAGTTGTAATTACCCAGAATCCTTCACTCTGGGTTCACTTCTTGATGACTAGGAGCCGTTCACAGAAAACGATCATCAACTTTTCGAGGTTCCTTTCCTCTAAAACTTACATCTTTTCTCTTTCTTTTCCTAAAACTGACGCACATTGATGAATCTTGTTTTTTGCACTAATTGCTCGTAGATTGAGAAATGAAACTTAGTTTTTTTTTTTGTTTTGTTTTTTTTTAAACAATCTTGGGAAGATGGCAGGAACTGCAACATATATCGATGCATTCAAAACTTTTTTTTTTTTTTTTTGTTTTTGTTTCCAAAGCATTTTTTCTTTAAATATATTGAGATGTTCAGAGCTTCATTGATAAGAAGACCAAACTCCTAATAGAGTGCAGTTTTATTAGGACATACAGTCTATAGTTATTACATATATTATTTATATGGCGTCCGCATATTCCACCTCATTTTACAATGAGGATATAAAAAATGACAGATTAAGCAATGCCCTCTATATATTAATTTGTTTGTCAAGCATGCTCACAGTACAGTAAAAGACGTGGATGTACGTTTATTTGTATATATGGCCATTGCTTCAGAGGGATTTCTGTTATATTATTTTGAATTTGTGAATGCAGATTATGTAAAGGATAACGAATCTATGGAAACAAATAATTTTAGGAATGTTCTTGATCGATAAGTGTGTTGTTTATTTTTTTTCTTCTTTGAATAGAGCAGTGTTGGACTCTGTTAAATCTTTCTTTAGGTCAAACACATGCTGGCTGTTCCAAAAAATCCCAAATTAAATGAGTGGAATGTCCTGCCATTTATCTGTTTATTGTCCAGGGGTTTGTGTACTTGCGTTGTTCTGTTTTGATGTCTAGAATTGCTTTGATTTATTAGCTTTAAACACACAGCTTTTCTACCTATTTGCCTGCAACGTTTATTGTATAATTACAGGAACTGCTGCTGTTTTACGGGTCAGTAAATGAAAGCTTAAAACCAGGTAGTCTTGGGTGTTTGACTACTGAGTTTGGCATGGTGACTCTCAACAACCACCTGTCTTGTTGGGTAATAAATCACAAACCACTAGACACTACTTTCTGTGTTTATCCACAGACCTCTGGTATATGTGTCTGTGCTTTGTGAGGAAATGTTGGCAAAGCAGATGTGTTCCCATATCAGTTTATGAATGATTGGTCCGTAACTTTAGTCTCAGTAAAGTTTTATATAGAAGAGGTTTGAGGAGCAAAGTCTTTTAGTGAGTCAAGTGGCACGTTTCACGAAACGACAAGCAGTGATGTGGCTTATGTCATATTGTTCTTCTCCAAGGATTATTCTCTTCCTAGTTCCTTCTTTTCTTATTCCATTCTCCATGCGTTGACCTTTCTCATTCAAATAACTGCTTCCCTGCACCCTTAATTCATCTTTCAACATCTGCCGGTTACAAGCCCCTCATCTCCCTTTGTGCACTCAGTCATCCTGTTTGCAGGTTTTAGCCCTTCTTCCCCCCGAGCAGCTCATTTGCTCCCGATCCACCTTAGGGTTGGATGCATCAAGCTATGCAGATACATTTATACATGTACAATATCATATGGTATGTTTTGCTATGTTGGTATAGACTGGAAGTAAAATATTCCTATTGACACTATTTTTACGAACATTTCCGTTCTTTCAATAAATTACTTTGAATCTATATGGAAACTATTTAAAAAAAAAAAAAAAATTTGAACTTATTAAATTCTGTTTTAAAATTTTATAGACGTGATTTTTTTTCCCCCCTGCAATTATGAATCTCTTTAAATGCTGTTTTTATTTTATTTTTAAAAACACATTAGTGTTCCTTAATTTACCATAAAACGTACTGTATCCATCACTTGGACAGTCTGCTTAGTACAGATGCTCAACTTCTGTTGAAGTCCATAAGTTATGATGCCTTTTTGTCCAGTCCAATGCTTTCCATAGAGAAATATTGCATGCACAGTGAATGCGCTCAGCCGCTCCACTTCATTGAAGGGATACTATAGTGTTAGGAATACAAATTTTGTATTCCTGACACTATAGTGCCCTCTGTCTCCCCGCACACCCCCTCTGGCACATGAATGGTTAAAAAACTCTTTATTTACTTACCTGACGGGTTGGCGCTCTGCCTCCTCCGACATCAACCGACAGGGGGATCTAATGTGTATAAGCAGTGAGCTCTGCAAGCGCATTAAACCCTCAAAGCTTTAATGCTTTCCTATGGGGATTTCACTGACGCTGAACGTGAAGACGTCCAGTGTTATTTAAGGGACCCAGTGTCACGGTAATATACCCCAACATGCAAGAATAGTCCAACTAGAGGCAAGAAAACAAGATACGTCTTACTGGGCCTTAGAATGGCCGGACTTGACGAGGACAGGAACGAGGTCAAGGGAACAGAGAGACAGCGTAAACTAGAACTAGCCAAGGACTGGTACACAGGAGAGGAAACCGGCGAACAAGACAAAGCAGGGATAAAGAGAAAAACTGAGTCAGGTACAAAGCCAAGGTCAAGCACGAAAAAAAACACTACTGAACGAAGAAAGCACTATAGGGAACTGAATCAGAAACCACGATAGGGCAGGGAACTAAGGGAAAGATTATAAATACCTATAAGTTTAATTTGATTGGCCCTTTTCATATCCACGACCCCAAAACGTGAGTATGGGGAATGTGGAATGACATGGGCCAATGGGAGACCTTTTTTATTTTTTGCTCCCACTATCCCTTTAAATGCGCGGTGCGCTCCCAGTACCAGGCACATCACGTGGCCGCTTCTCGCGGTCAGTGCACGCCTCCCCTTCAGTTGCAGGACGGTGTGCGGCAGAGGAGGACCTCGCCCGGCCCCTGGAGTGGGTTAGTACCGCTACACCCAGAGTCTAATAAACTCCCAGAACTGCCTCTAGTGGCTGTCTGATAGACAATCACTAGAGGCTGTCTTAGTGCTGCAATGTTAACATTACAGTTTCTCAAAAACTAAAGTGGTTTGACAAAAAAATGAGCAGAAGGGTCTGGGTGCCTATAGTGGCACTTTAAAGAAACACTATAAACAGTGTTTTGTTTTGCTAAATTGCAAACATGTAGATCCCAAGTCATATCTGGCTAGATATCAGCCTTGTATGACGATAGCCTAGATCTGCTCATTTAGGGAATAATACCTTCCTCGGACATAAAATAATCATAGCATTAAATTAGGCCCTTACGATCTGCTGAAGACTTACGTCTATCTTCTGTCCGTACTCCCACCTCTGATGCTCGCCTTCAAGATTTTTCGAGGGCTGCACTGTGGAACTCGCTTCCCTCCTCCGTTAGATGCTCACCCAGTCTCCACTCCTTCAAAAAGTCGTTAAAAACCCACTTCTTCATAAAAGCGTATCAATTAAACTGTTAATAGCTCCTGACTGATTCCTCTTCTGCAGCTGTCACTAGTCTAATACTATCCTTACCTTTTTGTGTCATTTTACCCCACTCCCTCTAGCATGTAAGCTCATTGAGCAGGGCCCTCAACCCCGCTGTTCCTGTGTGTCCAACTTGTCTGTTACAACTACATGTCTGTTTGTCCACCCATTGTAAAGCGCTGCGGAATTTGATGGCGCTATATAAATACCATAATAATAATTAGGACCAAGGTACAGAATAATTCCTGTGGCAAGATTTGCTTTCTGACTTTACCTGCTTATTATTGCATCAAACAAAGTGTAAAATAAACGTCAGTGAAGTGTATCCCTTAAAGTATCCCTTGAGGCTTATATAAATAACTTCTAAAGCACCCAGACCACTTCATCTCAATTTGGTCCAGTGACCCTTTCGTTTTAACCCTGCATTGAAAACATGCCATTTTGTAGAAACAGCACTTTTTCTATTGCAGGGATAAACTCACCTCTAGTGACGGTCTTACTGACAACCACTAGAGACGCTTCCCTGTGAAAATGAAGTCAAACTTGGTTTTCAAGCAGACAATGCTACTAGTGAGCATTTGATTGGCGCAGTGTAGTGGTTTGCAGCGCATACGCACACACCTCACATTGCTTCCTTACAGGGGAGTTTTGGATTGGCTGGGATCATGAGAATAGAGAGAGCACCACGACTATGGAGAACTGGTTAGTAAAACTCCCTTTTAACCTGGTGGGGGGGCAGTTTAACTGTTCACTGTAGTATTAGCAATGCATGTTTCTATTCCTCTCGCTATGGTGTTCCTTTAAGACCTTCATATATCTGGATCTGTCTACTGTGATAGTAGTTTTACAGTCTGGATCTTTTAATGATGGCTCAGAAGGTTATCTTGTCAGACATTTGTTAAAAGTACAGGCTTGGATACTTGGAGTTCTGATTACATATCGGGTTACTATTGTTTGTATGTTTAGTATTACAATTAGTGTTACAATCAGATTTGGGGATAGACTTTATGCCGCCAGACTTGTCGCAGGCCGCCCTGCTTCTCCTGTTGATTTAATCATTCCTGGTGATCTCCGCTTATTCATCTGCATCCACATAGGGGAAGCATTAGGAGGCGAGTGCGCAGCAATCGGCATTTCCTCATAAGAATTGCATTATGTGAATGCTTCTATATAGGGAACGTTAAGCATCTCCATGAAAATCATGGAGACACTGAACATCAGTTCTGCAAAGATTGCAGGACAGCATCCAGGAAGTCTAAATGATAGCCACTAGATGTGGTGTTGGGCAGAAATGTAAATGCCACCTTTTTTTAACAGAAAATGCAGCTTCTACACTGCTCAGCCTGCAGGGACAGTCTATTTGCAAGGGTACCACTACATTAAGCTGTAGTGAGTCCCTTTTATGTCACTGTCCATAACCAATGGTGTAAGCCTGATGGTATTGACCTCCTTGCGGCACCTTGCTGAACAGACCTGTTCAGACAGTATGTACAGTATGTTTTCCCAAGAGGTCATGTAACTCATAGAAACATAGAAACATAGAAACATAGAATGTGACGGCAGATAAGAACCATTCGGCCCATCTAATCTGCCCAGTTTTCTAAATACTTTCATTAGTCCCTGGCCTTATCTTATAGTTAGGATAGCCTTATGCCTATCCCACGCATGCTTAAACTCCTTTACTGTGTTAACCTCTACCACTTCAGCTGGAAGGCTATTCCATGCATCCACTACCCTCTCAGTAAAGTAATACTTCCTGATATTATTTTTAAACCTTTGTCCCTCTAATTTAAGACTATGTCCTCTTGTTGTGGTCGTTTTTCTTCTTTTCAATATAGTCTCCTCCTTTACTGTGTTGATTCCCTTTATGTATTTAAATGTTTCTATCATATCCCCCCTGTCTCGTCTTTCCTCCAAGCTATACATGTTAAGATCCTTTAACCTTTCCTGGTAAGTTTTATCCTGCAATCCATGAACCAGTTTAGTAGCCCTTCTTTGAACTCTCTCTAAGGTATCAATATCCTTCTGAAGATAGGGTCTCCAGTACTGTGTACAGTACTCCAAGTGAGGTCTCACCAGTGTTCTGTACAATGGCATGAGCACTTCCCTCTTTCTACTGCTAATACCTCTCCCTATACAACCAAGCATTCTGCTAGCATTTCCTGCTGCTCTATTACATTGTCTGCCTACCTTTAAGTCATCAGAAATTATCACCCCTAAATCCCTTTCCTCAGATGTTGAGGTTAGGACTCTATCAAATATTCTGTACTCTGCCCTTGGGTTTTTACGTCCAAGATGCATTATCTTGCACTTATCCACATTAAATGTCAGTTGCCACAACTCTGACCATTTTTCTAGTTTACCTAAATCATTTTCCATTTGGCTTATCCCTCCTGGAACATCAACCCTGTTACATATCTTAGTATCATCCGCAAAAAGACACACCTTACCATCAAGACCTTCTGCAATATCACTAATAAAAATATTAAAGAGAATGGGTCCAAGTACAGATCCCTGAGGTACCCCACTGGTGACAAGCCCAAGCTTCGAATATACTCCATTGACTACAACCCTCTGGTGCCTGTCACTCAGCCACTGCCTTACCCATTCAACAATATTGGAATCCAAACTCAAAGATTGTAGTTTGTTGATAAGCCTTCTATGTGCAACAGTGTCAAAAGCCTTACTGAAATCGAGGTAAGCAATGTCTACTGCACCACCCTGATCTATAATTTTAGTTACCCAATCAAAAAAATCAATAAGATTAGTTTGGCATGATCTCCCTGAAGTAAACCCATGTTGTCTCTGATCTTGAAATCCATGTGTTTTTAGATGTTCAACAATCCTATCCTTTAACATGGTTTCCATCACTTTCCCCACTACTGAAGTTAGGCTTACTGGCCTATAGTTGCCCGACTCCTCCCTATTACCTTTCTTGTGAATGGGGACAACATTCGCTAACTTCCAATCTTCTGGGACTACTCCTGTTATCAATGATTGGTTAAATAAATCTGTTAATGGTTTTGCTAGTACACCACTAAGCTCTTTTAATAGCTTTGGGTGTATTCCATCAGGTCCCATTGACTTATTTGTCTTTACTTTTGACAGTTGAAATAGAACCTCTTCCTCTGTAAACTCACGTGTAATAAATGACTCATTTATCCTTTTTCTTAACTGAGGTCCCTTTCCTTCATTTTCATCTGTAAATACCGAACAAAAATATTCATTGAGGCAGTCAGCTAGACCTTTATCCTCATCTACATACCTTCCTTCTTTTGTTTTTAATCTAACTAATCCTTGTTTTACTTTTCTTTTCTCATTTATGTATCTAAAAAAGGTTTTGTCCCCCTTTTTTACTGACTGTGCTATTTTCTCTTCTGTGTGTGATTTTGAAGCTCTTATAACTTGCTTAGCCTCTATCTGCCTAATCTTATAGGTCATTCTGTCTTCCTCACTCTGGGTTTTTTTACAATTACTAAATGCTAACTTTTTGTTTTTTACTATTTTGGCTACATCTGTGGAGTACCACAGTGGTTTCTTGAATTTTTTGCTTTTACTGACAAGCCTAATGCAATTTTCTGTTGCCTTCAGTAGTGCAACTTTTAAATAATCCCATTTCTTTTGGACTCCATTTAAATTGCTCCAGTCTGATAATGACTCCTTTACACATATTCTAATTTTGGAAAAGTCTGTTTTTCTAAAGTCTAAAACTTTTGTTTTTGTGTGGTGTGACTCAGTCACTGTTCTTATATTAAACCACACTGACTGATGATCACTGGATCCTAAACTTTCACCTACAGTAATATCTGATACCAAATCTCCATTTGTTAACACTAAATCTAGTATGGCCTCTTTACGAGTTGGCTCCTCAACGACTTGTTTTAGAGACAATCCCAGTAGGGAGTTTAGAATATGTGTGCTCCTGGCACAAGTAGCTATTTTTGTTTTCCAATTTACATCAGGAAGATTAAAGTCACCCATGATGATAACTTCCCCCTTCATTGTCATTTTAGCTATTTCTTCAACTAGTAGATTATCTAACTCTTCAATTTGTCCTGGGGGCCTATAAATCACACCTACACGAGTTACTGTGTGATTACCAAATTCTAACGTAACCCAAACTGACTCTATGTTCGCCTCACTAACCTTTATTAGGCTAGACTTTATGTTTTTCTTTACATACAGGGCCACCCCTCCCCCTTTCTTGCCTTCCCTGTCTTTTCTATATAAAGAGTACCCTGGTATTGCTATGTCCCAGTCATTTTTCTCATTATACCATGTCTCAGTAACAGCGACTAAATCTACACTATCAGTTGCCATTATTGCCACAAGTTCATGGATCTTATTCCCTAAACTGCGAGCATTTGTAGACATGACTCTAAGCTTATCATTTTTTAACACACTTGCTACAGGCACCTTCTGTCCTTGTTTTGGGGGACAATTGGATTGATGTTTTATCACCCTTTTGCCCCCCCCTCCTAGTTTAAATACATCCTAGCAAAACCTCTGAACTGCTCACTGAGAACATTTGTTCCCTTTTGAGAAAGATGCAAACCATCTTTTTTGTACAGTTTATTTCCATTCCAAACAGAGCTACCATGAGCAATAAAGCCAAATCCTTGCTCCCGACACCATTCACCAAGCCACAAGTTAAAGTCCCTAATACGCATCCGCCTGTCATTCTGAGTGTTATGCACAGGCAGAACTTCAGAGAATGACAATGTGGAAGCAACCTGCCGTATATCATTGGCAAAAACACTAAAAACTTCCTTAACCTCTGAAACCTCATTGCAAGCCAAGTCATTTGTCCCTAAATGGACAAGTACATCCAATTCCCCTTCCTGCTTTGCTTGCTTAACAATATTACAGATCTATAACTCATCTCTATAGGCAACTCCTTTACTGAGGGAACCCTCTCAGTCCAGCTGTGCTTAAAGGGACTCTCCAGTGCCAGGAAAACGCATCCGTTTTCCTGGCACTGTAGGAACCTACAGTGCCCCTCTCCCTCCCACCCCCCATACCATGTTGCTGAAGGGGTTAAACCACTTCAGGAACTTACCAAAATCCAGCGCCGATGTCTCTCTGCGCTTGGTCAGGCTCTGCCCACGCTCCTCCCCCGCAGACCGTGGAGACGTAAGGCTCATGCATGGCAATGGCCGTGCGGGCATTAGGCCTCCCATAGGAAAGCATTATTCAATGCAGTGCATAGCATGAGGATGTCCAGCGTCGTTTAAAACACTTTTCATGTTTTAAGAACACGGAAGTCCCTCTAGTGGCTGTCTGATAGACAGCCACTAGAGGAGGATTTAACCCTGCAAGTTAATTATTGCAGTTTATAAAACCTGCAACAATTACACTTGCAGAATTAAGGGTGATGGGAGTTGGCACTCAGACCACTCCAATGGGCAGAAGTGGTCTAGGTGCCTGGAGTGTCCCTTTAAATGCCAGTGACCTGATGTACCAAATGAGTGAGGTGCTTGTTCATGCCTGATTGATGTGTTCTGTGTGGATGACAGTGAACTAATAAAAATGTAAGAATCTATGTTGATTCTACTGATTGTGCTTGTACTGGTGTCTGTTATTGGAGCATCCGCACCATATATGCTTGTCATAAGGGGAAAAAAAGAAAGAGTAATTCCTGCTGGAAATGTTATCTTTGGCAGTCACGTGGCATCTTAAAAAAATCAGAAAGAAAAAGGTGTGCATAGTTTATTTTCTCAATCCTGACTGCATTTTCTTTGTTTCTTACAGAGATGTGCTCCCGCTTCAATTCGCCTTATGGACAATGCACAATTTCAATTTGGTAAGTCAATTTTCGTGTCTTCCGAACATCTGTGCTCACTTTTGGGTTAGTGTAATTCTGCATCATCATGTGTCGAACACTTGTGTCTACAGCCTACTCGGGCAGGATTACAACATCAGACTAAAAGACTTGTTTAACAATCAATACAAATCAATATGTAATTATTTTAACCTTCACAATGTCTTGTTAATATGCTGTCTGTGAATCACAAAGCTTGAGTTAGGAACCAGAACTTAGATTAGGGATCCATCACATTCTTGTTTTTCAGCGAATGAAACAAATGAACTACTGAATGGTATCACATTCCTAATAAAGTGCAAATCTTCAACGAGAAGCTGTTAAAGATTAAATATAGATTTCTTACATTTGGTTGCAAGTGTGTTTTTTTTTTTATATATAAATGTTGATGTTAAAGCCATAAGGTTATTTTTTTTTTTTTTTTTTTAAAACAACCTTAATACAAGGCTGAGGAGTAAGCTGAATTAACATCTCCGTTTAATGCCTGTTCCCATGAGTCCCTGCACTACCTGTGTTGATCTGAGGTATATTATGGTATAAAATATTCTTAAGTGGACACAAATGGTGTGCCGCTGCTGCTAAATATCTCTGGAAAAAGAAACCCCATAACTCCTGTTGTAGTGCACTGATTGGTGACGCGGGCTATCCTCTCTTGCCCAGGAACCCGGGGGAGGGAGTATTTAGCAATAATTGAGCACAACACCTCTACATTATTGTTATGTCTTTCTGTTATATTATTTTGTTTGGGCTGTTTGCACTTAAACATTGTATGCTGTACAAAAATATTGGTTGTGCTGTACTAAATAATGAATGGGAAAAAAGCCATCCATGAATACAGCACTGTTGACAATGTTGTGCCACTGACTTGTTTTAAAATTAGTTGACGTTGGAATATGTGATCATTTTTTTTAATGGTTTGTTCTCCTGCTTGTGTAAATGTCCCAGTTTATCTCACCCTGACTAATTCAGTAACTTTTTTTTTTTTTAACATCTTTTTCTGTCCTTTTTTTTTTTTTTTTTTTTGCTCACCAATAACTTTTTTACTTATGTTAAGTGTATTCAAGGAATTCAGGGAGTTCAGACCTCTAGGACCCCCTGAATGTATTACACTTGAATAATGTGTAATTCTGAAATTCTGTAGGCAATTTATAGGTACATTTTCTACCAATCCCAATATAAGCAAATTAGAAATTGAGAATTTATCTCCCCGCCCCCAACCCCCCCACAGACATAGTGTGTGTAGATGGCGTACACAGACGGTTGTTTTCCTTAATTATGCGAATTTATGAAGAACGTTGCTTGTGCAATAAGGACTAGCATCTAGCACTTTCCTCATACTGTACTAATGTCACACAGAACAAGAAAAATATAATTTAAAGTGGTATTTTATCTAACTTTGTAAGAACGTTCTCATTGTTGCGATTTCAGTACTTATATGTATTAGATCAGGGATAGGCAACATATGGAATTCCAGATGTTTTGGACTACATCTCCCATAATGCTCTTACAGCCATAATGCTGGCAAAGCATCATGGTAGATGTAGTCTGCAACAGCTGGAGTCCCAAAAGTTGCCTACCCCTATATTAGATAAACCACAAATTCTTAAATGGAAAAAAATGAGTGGATGACAAAGCAATTTTGCCTCTGGTAGCCATGGAAACGGAAAGTTGTAAACCGTGAGATTTCTCAGAAATTGCACCATTTTATTTTGCAAAGTTATAGGGGTAACATTTATACCCACAAATCGATTTAAGAAGATTTGTGCTTAGAATATTTTTGCTGTGTCTGTTACATTTGTAAACTAGATTACACATTTAATAAACATCCAGGAGTCTTTTTGAGGTTGTTTTTATATAATATATATATATATATATATATATATATATATATATCTGTCTTTGTGTTAATCAAACACAGAGAACTGTCAGGAATTCAAAGTGATTTCCAAATTTTAAGGCCACAGTGGCTAAACTGAAAACAGAATTGGAGAATTTTTCTAATTAGGTTCACATACACACCCTCCTACATACATACAGTACTACATGCAATATTTACACATTATAAAGTATATTCTATATAGCCACCCTCCTTTCAAGTTACCTTTTTACAGTTGGAGGGTGGCTTCCCTGGGGTCTAGTGAGCATCAGCAAGTACTGGGATGTGGATTCCTGGCTCTGTTCGGGCCCCATTGCTCGACCAAGCTCTTTGCTGAAGTACTAGCTGTCACCCCTGATGGGTCTTTGCTTCCTATTGTGAGCAAAGTCCATGGGAGCCAAAACTGTTTGGATCTGTTTCTCCCATGTTGGGGACAGGTAGAACTCTCAAATGGATTTAGTTCTTCTCTGGGAATCCCCGTCTCTTCTCTGAAAATGAATGAAAAAGTTGAAGCACTGAAGATTTTATCTTCACTGAAGTAAAGATTTCTTTAAGTGTCACTGATCGACTTAGTACAGATAATCTCTGGGTTGTGATCAAGATGTTTAGAGTTGGTGTCATAAGACCTTTAGCAGACTTAGCCTTAACTTACAGTTCTCTTGCCCCTTCATAATATCTATCATGAAATATTATTTAAACACGCTCTGGATTGGGATTAGCTTTTTTGTGACATTGTCTTGAAAACAAAGCAAATGAAAACCATACTGTGAGAGGATTAATAATCTAGAATTCTCAGAGGAAAAACAGAGAAATCCGCTTTAGACAGGTCAGTCTGACATCTACTAGAGGTGTGTTCTCTGGCAAATGTATTTAAAACGGCAATGTTTTACATTTAAAAAAGTTTCCCATTTCCAGAAGCGCAAGGTCTATGGACCACTTAAAATGAAGTGGTTTTGGTACTTAGTGTCCCTCTAAGACAGTGATTGATGTGCTTTAATAAAAGCGACCCAGCAATAAAGTTTGAGCTTTTTAATGAACATTAATATGTTTCCATTCAAGCAAGTGATACCAGTGTTTCAGTTTAACTCATTTCTAAATTAAATCTAGAGAATTATTTACAAAGTTCATTTCAAAGCCTGAATTTTCCTAGCACGTTTATTATACTAAGCTTTAACATCACGAGGTGCGAAATGTCTTTTTGCAATTGGTTTCCTTCCCCAAACGCCGTACTCGCGTTGATAACTTTGTGGGTAAAAAAAAAAGTCCAGATCCCTATCAATATTGTGCATGTCTAATTAAGAACCGTATGAAGACGAGATGTTCTATAATGTTGAGTGTGAGATGACAATTGTGAGTTCTATTTTGTTAAATTTTGTTTAGTTTTTTTCATTTATTTTTCTTTTGTTTTTAAAATTAAAAAGCACCAGTTTTTCATGAATGTTCTGTAAATTTTATTCTTCCTCTGTTTCTGTTAAACATGCAAATAATTTGTTTTCTGTGTAATAATGGTTGCCGGCCTTCTTAATGATCTTTATTATAAAAGATTTCCATGAAAAACTGGTTCTTGGGCTGGCATGGCTGTGTCTAACAATTGCCTTCTGCACTATCGCCTTCCTTACCAGGAAGTCTGGCATAACACTGCAATGCAATTAGAGTTCCTAGATCTTGTTATGTATCCCTTCTCCATGCTGATGGTTAGGACATAAAAACTGCTGCCTTTCAGTATGTAGAATTCCTGTGCTGCAGGAAGGAATGTGGTTCGTCCATCAAGGATGAAACCGAAAGTGAATGCTTTGATTAGTGCATTTATTTCACTCCCAAACAGCATATGAATCTGCAAACTGAACGGTAGCACTTTTCATGTGCTGTTCATCAGCATGACACAGTGATGTGTCTAGGAGAGTACAGGGGGATTTGGCAGCCCTAAATGCAATGCATTGCTGGCTTGTGTTGCAAAAATTACAAATCGAAAGAAAAACAACGTTGCCTGTAAATGCTCTTTTCCTTTGTACAATTTGAGCTGCGAAATGTTTCATAGTACACTCGCTGCAGCAGTTTCTTCATTTAAATTTGATTTATTTGTGCATGTATTTATTTTCTTTACAGGGCATGCTCTTAAACCTCAGGTGGCCTCAATTTTTACTTCATTTTTGGATGGGTTAAAAAAATTCTACATCACAAAGGTAACGGTTATTTTGTGCTTTTAGAACCTTCTGCTCCTTGTATTTAAGGGTTTTTCAAAATTGGCGTGCCTTTACTAGACCACACAATCAAACGTTCCCCGTTTACCCATAACAAACTATTACAAGGCTGTTGATACTCACTAGCCACTAACGGTCTTGTAATGCATGACCTTCTTCGTGAATTGTATCCCAAGAATGTCACAGCAAAGTCTCATATTTTAGTGGCCAGTAAAACCGCAATTTATCATAGAATGGCTGGACATTGATTTCACAGTTCATGTGCAAAAGCATTCATTAAACCGCAGAGTCAATAAAAGGTCTCATTACCTACAAAGAAACCAATTTTCATCAGTAGCATCATGGCTGCTAAAACTCTGTGTAATAAATGAAGCAGCCTAAGCCTTACTAGTACTGATCATTAAGTCTGACTTGTGAATCTGGTAGACATGACTGATTGATTTTGGAAATCCCTGTTCCGCTTTGATGTATCCGATCTTTGAGCTTTCTATCGTCAACCTGGTTTTAATATTGGCCTCCAGCACTGCACATTCAAACAAGCTTGCTTTTTTAATGATTTATTTATTTTTAAAATGTTATTATTTTGCTCCATTACTGCCGAAAGGTCAAAGACCAATTATTTCTGATTTCTTGTGTGTGTTTGTGTTTGTCTGACTAATATATGGTCTATCTAATTCTTATTGTACTGTTAATAAACCTTTAATGTTGAAATTAGAAGTTGTCTCTTTATGAAATAATTCTATGTAATATATATATAATTTCTTTAATTGATCACACCATGACAGTATATACATGTCTGTGTAGGCCCTGCTACTATGTTCAGTTCCATAAAGTAGGATTGCCTGCCACTGTGTTAATTTGAAAAGCCATATATTCTCTCTTGATGTTGTACATTTTTTTTTTCAGGTAGATTAAGTATTGTTGTTAATTTGCTTAATGCCTATAGGCATATATTGGATTGGCTGAGATCATCAAGGAGGCAGACCGACCTAGGGCATAGCCAAAGCCACCCTGTCCAATCGGCATCTCCTCGTAGAGATGTATTGAATCAATGCATCTCTAAGGGAAAAGTTCAGTGTCTCCATTCACAGCATGGAGACGCTGAACATCAGTGCTGCACTCTAGAGGTGACCCTAAGGAGCAATGTAAACACTCTTTTCGTAAAAAAAAAAAAGACAGTGTTACAACAAAAAGCATGCAGGCACTGACTAGACTCACCAGAACAACTACAATAAGCTGTAGTTATTCTGGTAATCATAGTGTCCATTTAACATTAGCCTGGCATACAGAACTGCTGAAAATAGGGCTTTACATGCTGCCAATAGGTTTGTATGACCTCGATTTTTGTGACTGCATAGGTCAGTCCAGTGGTGTCAGGTGCTCCCTACTCTAATTTGTAATAAAAAAAATGTTTTTGGTCTTTTTTCATTGTCAAACTTGATTACTATCTTAGCAAATGTAAAAAGCTTATTAAACATAACTATTATACTTCAAATTTGTGTGCACTTTTTTTTTTTATTACTGTACTTTTGTTAAACACACCTCTTTATCCTAATTTGCTTTCAGTTTAAAGGCTTTGACCCAAATCAGCTTTGTGTAGCAACTTTGTTATTCGAGGGGGACCGTGAGAAAGTTCTACAGCATGAGAAGCAAGTTTATGATATTGCAGCTAAATTTGGGTATGTAAAAAATAGTTAACATAAGTGAAGTTTACATGCATTTTTGTATTTTAGCTATATTTTCTTCCACAATATGATTCTCAGATCCCAAGTGTGCACCAACATTTTCTTTCATTGTTTTATTTACTATCCCCATACTTTTATTTACTATCCCCATACTTTACAAGACAGGTCAAACATGTGTACTCGTGAATGCAACGTATTCCTTCATCTGAGTGGGGCAAAGCATATTTGTTCTATTTTTATACATGTAGTTCGTCTTATGGGATAAAAAGGAAGAGAGCTTATCCTTGGCACTATCATGCAAAGTCACGGTTGATGCTAAGGATCAACCGATATCTTTTACGGATACAGATTTTTTACGGATTGCTCGCATTCTGTGGTTTTGCCTATTATACATAAAGCCACTTTAAAAAGGCATTCATGTGTATTTACAACTTTGTGTGGCAATAATAGGCAGAAAACCATCGGTTAACGCACGTCCTACACTCTCTATCCATTGCCGATGGACAAAGGTAGAAGTAGTAGCGTCAGAGTAGCATGGTTTTCACGCAAAAACAGTGGAACGTATGGGGCAAGGCAGATTCTTTTGTCCCATCACTCTGAAGAAGCCTTCAAGGCTTATGATTTACTAAAGAGTTCCATCAAGAGACAGTATTGCATTTTTAAATGTGTGTGTGTATATATATATATATATATATATATTTTTTTTTTTAATATACCACCAATATTTTTAGCCCACGACCGCAGGAGTTACTTTTCAGCCCAATACACTTTGGTTTAACGTAAACCTGCTTATTGAAGGCCTTGCCATAATTTAACTCTCCTGTAGTGCGTCTGCTTATATGATTATGATGCTGCGGGTTCATTTGCTTACAGTGACCTGCCCTGGCTAGAAACACACATTTCTGTGTAGCGCTTAGTGACATGCTGTATTGAGCTAATCTTCCAAGCTGCAGTAGGTTTTCCTAGATGTGTATCAGATGATTTACATACTCCATGCTACATAGCATATTGCTGCTTAGGGCGTGCTTTTTACCCTATGCTCTGAATATTTATTAAATGTATATTCATTTGTCCTGCATCAGATATAATGTTACAAGGGTGAGTGCTTTCACTCTCCTGTCGCTCTGGTATATCCATCTCTATGACACCTCTGCTTCATTAATCAACACTATGAGTTCAGAGGTAAAAGCATTCAAGGAAGACATTGCTTTAGGGCAAGAGCGTTCATTGGTTCAACGTGACCTCACTACCTTCTCCTCCTGTGAAGAGATTTCTCCAGTATCATAAATAGAGTTGCCTTTCCCTGCGGAGGACACAGCTGAGCCTATCTGCGAACATTCTGTGCAATGCATGATGAATATTAATTGAATGGAGCAAAGACGCCTCTGAGTGTATTCCCTGACCAGAAAAGCTTGTTATGCTCAAAAATGTGTTTTCCCCCTCTCCTCAAACCCAGCGTAGTTATGGTTTGTTTCTGTTTTTTATTTTTGCAGTTTAAAGGCAGCAATGTTTTATTTGCCAGTGGAGCGATAAACACTTTAAAATACTTAACTAGTGGTTACTTAAACCTATTACTGCAAACTAATGACTTTCAAACCGTTTACAGTTTACAAATGGTCTCAGAATCTCTTACTATAATATAGCAGGAATGTGGAACTACACTCAAACACATTTGAAATGTATCCGGGTGCACCAGACCAAACCCAGTACCAGGAACCAAATATTTGATGAGGAAAAATAGAAGAGAAGTCCAGGCACTCTCAGGATACAAAAAGGCAAATTTATTGAACCCACTGCAATGTTTCGACCCACATCTTTTACTAGACACTAGTGAAAACACACTAGTCCTTTTAGAGCACACTTGTGAAGTAAAAACTTTATTACCCAGGACATACTTGAAAACGATAGAAATCTCAATGTATTCTTCCTGGTAAAATGTTTTATAAATAAATGAATTAAAGCATATTAGTGATCTCAGAACCTTGCTGCACTACATTTGTGATTGCCAAACTGTCTTATTATCAAAAAAGTTAAGGAGGCACTTAATGCAGTGTTGGAAAATGAAGACAGTCAAAAATAAAGTTCCTTTCACTTTAACTCATGAACACTCTTACCACTGGATCAATTGGGTGTCACTCACCTTTACTATAGCCACGAGGGCCCTTATTGATTAGAATGGAAACCCTTTCAGTTGTAATAGTAACACGTCAACTGTTCCAATTGTTCCCTTTAGGAAAAGTTAAAAATGCACAAATGCCTTCTCTTCTATCTGATCATTGTAACACGTTGGCTTTTACGTTATTTATTCTTTTTACTTTATAGCACACTTTATAGCAGCATTTTTTTTGTTTGTTTTTTTTGTTTTGTTTTTAAGATATACAGTACTTGTAATTTCCATTTTTGAAAATGCAGATTGAAGCATTGCCTGTGAGCGATTTCATGTATGTGTAGTATCCAAATCCCAAGAAAACTTTATCAGGGTACGTTGCCAGTCATTTTAAGACGCACATAGTAGCAGAATATTGTGATCTATGTTCTAGGATACCCGCATGTAATACAAATTGAAGATTTTCCCCTTTAAGACAGAGGAAGGCCACAAGAAGAGTTTAATATTTAATATGTCTTTGTTGTAACCACAGCAGCAGTTTGGATACTGTGTATTTTAAAAGGGAAACTGTATAATCATGGCGATTTGATAAATCGTCAATAGCCCACCTCCTGTCACTAATTGTTTTGTGCTGTTACAAAGGGACAGAAAACATTTCACTTCAGTAACAGGCTGAGTAATGATGGGGAGTTCTCTGTCCGTCTGGTTTGATTGATTGTATGGCTGATCGATGTAAACCACTGCAAAAATGGCATTTGTTCTGCTTTTTTTTTTTTCTCTTTTATTTTCTCTTCCTTATTCCGATGTTTTATTGAGTAACCAAAATTGACAATATGTTCTAGGCCTTACTTACTTTCTTGTGCATTAGGCCTTTAATATCGTCTTTTTATTAAGATTATTTCTTCTTCTGCTAAAACAGTAACCGACAAGGGAGCATAGAGACTTCACAGGTCTGTGTTCAGTGACATGGATACAAATTCTTTCCATCCTTCAAGTGTAGACGCTTGTACATCGTGAAATAATTTTGTGTCACAAAGGGTAAAAGACTGTGCTGTAGGAAGGGAATTATACAGCATATTAATCTTGATCAGGCTGCAGTCATTTGCAGAGTAATTAAGATAATTATCATTTAAAAAAAAAAAAATATATATATATATATATATATATTTCTTTCACACGATCACTCTGCATTCTTACCCAAGTATATCTTAGCCCTATCTATCTCTCTAACTTTCTATCTCTATATCATTCTTTTTATCGGACTAACATAATTTTGGAATGACAGGCTTTCGGGAGATCTTCCCCTTTTCAAGTCTAAAGCATTCCTGTACAAAAATGATACATATAATTCAAAGTTGAGTTGTTGTACAGGGGATAAAGCAAAATGAGGGAAATTTATAAAGGTCTGATTACGTTACGTGAGAAACAGAAGAACATAAAGATAGTTCTTCAGGCACTATAGTACCACACTCCTGCAGCGCTGAAAGAGTTAAAAACCTTTTTGTCACTTACCTAATTACAGCGCTGATATCCCTCGGCCCTGGCTAAGGCTCCGATTCCTCAGCTGACGTCTGGGTGGGGAGCAGGGGGGCAGCCACTAGAGGTGGAGTTAACCCTGTAAGGTAATTATCGCAGTTTATCAATAACTGCAATAATAACAATTACAGGGTTAAACTGACAGGGACACTGTACCCAGACCACGTCAATGAGCCAAAGTGGTCTGGGTGCCTATAGGGTCCCTTTAAGAATTCATGTATTCTCATTTAAGAATCCAGAATATTCATGAAGGCAAAAATGCAACCCACACATACATATACACAGACATAAATACAATCCTGTTTATACACACACACACACACACACACTCTTCCCCCACCTACGTTGGGAAAGCATATGTCTACATATTACGATATTACTGATATGAATCTAATGACAAGTTTATTATTATTCTAACATATTAATAATCTGTGAGTTATAAAAACTGTGCAAACTGAATTGCAAAATTCAGGCTGTGTCTCTAGCAGAGTTCAGAATTTTCCAAATCTATCAATTTAGCCAACATTGCAAAACAGAGCTTTCAGTTTCCTCCATTTCACCGTTAACCCCTAGGTCTGTTTTTTTAAAATGTGCAAACTGTTGCGTGAGAATAGTTTTTGAATGTTTTCAGTGTCAATAATTGTCACTTTTTATTAATGTTCTCTTGCTCATTCTATTTTTTTTTTTAAATATGGTCATATAGAATAGTTACTTATTATTTCATTGGAAACGTTTTGGGACATATGACTTAACATTTGTGTTTTATTTCTAATTATTTCATATATTTAATTAAAATGATGGTACTCTCTTAAAGAATGGCATTACTTTCAGTAAATCATTAACTATCTCTCCAATTTCAGGGGTCTGGCAGCAGGCGAGGATAATGGACAGAGGGGTTACATGCTGACATTTGTCATCGCTTACCTTCGGGTAGGTCCCTGCAACTTCAGTTGCATCTTTGTGTTTTCATCAATGCCAATATTGACATATACTGACCCTAAAGGAGTATTGAAAGCTTTACAAAGGATTCTTTAAAATTGGTCTCATACGTTTTAGAGTGATGCTTTCATCCTCACGTCAATTTCTTTCCCTTTTCCTGGGCTCTATGTATAGATGCATTAGTTCAGAATGTGCAGATGTGCCTCTGGGATAAAAATAATCAATGTGAGAAACCCTGGTGTGTGTTTTGTTTTTATTATTTTTATTTTTATTACTTTTTTTAAAAAAAATAATTTTTGGCCTTGCCCCATCATTGGTCTATCGTGCAATCTGCAGTAAAGATATTTATAGTAGGGCAGTGAGAAAAATAAAAGTTTATGTATTAAAGAACCCTTTTTTTATATTTATTTTTTTACTTCTTCTCCCAACAATTAATTTTTCTAATATCCGTGTGGATAAAAGGGGTTTGCTAGAGCTAAGCTGGACGTTTATGTAAGGATAACATTTTGTTTTTTTCTTAGCCCTCGATCATTGTACTTTAAATTGCAAATTCAGAGATTAAGGGTTAAGGGTTAATAAGTGTGTAGGGGGTTTATAAAAAATACCCCTCTCTGTCTCATTAGAGATTTTGCCTTATAGCTGAAGACTGCAAGGTTAATTGTTAGTGTAGAACTCACACAAGAGGTTTTACCATGTGGCAGGGATGCTTACACTTAAATGGTCATTGGAGCAATACTAAAATAAAATCTCGAGTTATTTAAATGTGCATAGGGATTTGGGATAGTGGGTAAGTAACTTTTTTTTTTTTTTCTCCTTTGGTTTTGTTCTAATATTGAATGTAAGTGATGTATAGCGATCAATGTCAGAGTTCTATGTTCTGTGACATTACTCTGGGTCTCTGTTTGCTGTTATGTCTTTTCAGCTATTTGCCCTTATTTATTCTTTATACAGCCATGGGAAAAAGGTTAATGCAACCTTTAGATGAACACATGACAGCACACCGTGTCATAATTTAACAGAAATAAATGTGTTGTTCATCTGAGGTTGTATTTACCTAATTTTAATACCTGGAGCAGATGATTATGTCCTGATATGTAAACTCATAGAATTCAAAGATGGTGTACTTTTATTTTCCCATGACTGTAGATTGATATCCAGTCACTACTTCTCCTTGACCTTTTCTTGCTTCCTGTTGGACCAACGTGGCTGTGCAGCGACTATCTTGAGTCTTGCAAGATCACAAGATTTATGGTGGCCATATTTGTTTTCGGCCTAAGTGCATGTATTCTGCCTCTGAAGCTCTGTGTGGATGCCTCTATTCTCTCCCCCAAGGTGCAACCACACTGTGTCACCATTGTGTCTTCAGGTACTCCAGACTACTTGCCACTGTTTCAACATTTTTTGTCATTGGTGACTTTGGTACTGTAACCACTGTTGGGCTCAGGCGTGAGTCACACCATGTATGCCTATATTGCTCTTTGCTGTTGTACATGGGGTGAGTCCCATGGTGTAAAATTGGGGCTATCCCTCATATAGGTGTGTGTAACCTACAAGACTTACTATGTAAAAAGCACCCTCAGTCATTCACTAAACAGCAATTTCAAAGCTCAAAGAATGTGATGGTTTTCTTTAACAACACATAACTTAGGCAAAGATAATGGGCGTTTAGTTACATATATGATCATACATTGCATAAGCCTGCCACAGTGCCAATGTACCCCATTTTAGGCAGGTCCCAACGTGTGTGCTCGCATGTGTGTGTGTGCGTGTGTGCGCCCGTGTGTGTGAGTGCCCACATTGTGCATAAAACCTAGTCTCACCTGAACACGCATACATTATAATTGTCCCAAGTAAGTGAATTAATCTCATAAGAGCAGGCATTATGTTGTAAAAGATAGGACCTGCCGTGGTTGGGGTACATTTGAGTTGTGGCTTATGCAATTTATGACAATATACTTCAACTAAACCCTCATTATTTTTGCCTACGTTAGGTGTTTTTAAATTGCTGTTTAGTGAATGAGTGAGAGCGCTGGATCTTGTATGTTGTCTGAATTGACCCCAGCTGTAATGTTATAATGTATGCAGGATCAGGTGAATACAGCCCTCTTGCTATCTGGGGGTGAGCCTGCTTCTCTGTAGTATTCCCCACCACTGCCTGGAATTCAAATTAATTACTCAATCACAAAGATAGGGTTTCCTCCTAAACCTTTCCCTGCACAGGGTCCTCGTTGTTGTTTCCTGTCTCATCAAAGCCTTTAGCCTCCCTAAGGCACCTGTTACCCTATCAGCGCCTGTTCTGGATGAGTCACAGTTTTATAGCCAGGTTCAGTGATCCTCTGTGTGCTGGCACGTGGGCACCTTATTGCTATATAAACTAATTATTGTCTCCACTTCTCTTGGGAAGGCTGTTTACAGAGATGAGAACGAAGGACTCCAC
This sequence comes from Pelobates fuscus, assembly GCF_036172605.1. NCBI lineage: Eukaryota > Metazoa > Chordata > Amphibia > Anura > Pelobatidae > Pelobates > Pelobates fuscus. Next base: position 45,604,517 of record NC_086324.1, read on the forward strand.
TGATCAATCCCAGGAGTTTAAAGCAAAGATCAATGGGGCAGTGGCTGTATCTGTGGAGAAGGCGCTCTCCAAAGTTCTAACCCAATTCCCATCAGAAAGGGTTTCACATAGAAGTTGGGCCGAGAGATGGAGGAATTGTTGGATTTGGATGCCTTGGATCAGGAAGCGGACCAGTCGTCCAAATGACACAGGGCAGAATGTCCTAGAAATGCTCTTCAGGAGTTTTACTCCACTGTCAATATAGTCATGTCTACAACCAGGCACGATCCAAGGGAGGATGTTGAGAAGGGTTAAAAAATTGACCAAGACAAGTTTCTGCATATTACAGGGCCTATGGCAAAAACTCTCTATATGTCAGACAACGCTCTTTCCCAGGACACTCTTTTGGATTCTAACTATGTACAAGAATGATCTCAACACTCCTTTTACCTGCTGAGGAATGTAAATATCATGCTTTCCACCAAATTACAAAAGGCTGCACTTATGAGGATTGCCTCTAAACTTTCAGATCAGAGATCTCAAGCCAAGGGGCTTTTGTTTAATGAAGCTTTCCTTATGAAGTTACAAAAAACAAAAAAAAATGTGTTCACTATCCTTAACAAGGCTCAAACTTCACTCAGTAAGGTGTTTAGAGCCACCCCATTGAGAGAGGTTTTTGGAAGGGTCTGGTCGGTAGTGGGGCCATGCTATCGGTTGATTTTGTCCTACCTGTCCCTGAATCAGTCAACCCACTTCCTTTTTCCTGGAGACCACCATCTGGACCTGCTTCCCAAAGGCTTAGGACATGGCAGAGACTCCAGAGGCAGAGCTAGCGCTCAATTTTTCTACAGGTGACTTCTCCATTTAAGACTTATTCTCATCTTCTCACTGTGGGCAAAGCCGTCTTTCGTTCTCCAGGACTGGATGGCAATTATATCTGGTGCATGGATCCTTCAGACTGTCCAAAGGTTTTTTTTTTATTTCCACTCTGTCTCTATCCAGGAACATCCACCCCAGTCACTTTGAAAATCTGTAGAACACCTGGTTAACTCGATTTGTCCTGAAGGAGCCTATCTCTCAGTTCCAGTAGCTGTGGAAAGCTGTGATTTACTCTGTTGATTCTGTTGGATGGATCAATTATGCTATTTCACCGACCTCCCTTTCAGGAATGGTGCTTCACAAACCTCTGTAACTAGTGATGGCACACTTGAACTCCAAGTTATCCATGTTCTGATGTATCTAGATGATCTCTTGGTCTTTTGCGACACTGCTTCACTTTTGGTAACAGACGCAGTTTGCTATTCGCTTACTGGAGACTTCATACCTCTTCTCACATTGGCCTGCGTGGTCTGGCTTCTATTGTCCTCTATCCAGGAAATTTACCCTGGCCTCTTGCACTATTGATTGATTGATGCAATGCCTGAAGACCAGTTTTCTCGTATGATAAAAGGTTCACCTCACTCTTGATTTCAGAGCAGAACTACGATGGAGGCTTCTTCATATGGAAGCCTGTATCGGAAAAGCCATCTTCAGACCTTTGCCAGACTTCATAGTGAAATCCAACGACAGTATATGGGGCTGAGGCACAACCTGCGCATAACTATCTACATGCAAACCATGGTTGGATTTGGAAAAAAGGATTGAGGGGCACACCCAAAATTTGCATTTCTCAGAAGTGGTTCTGCCGTAAAGACCAAAATATGTACAAAATGCTGATAAGCACACACAAAAAAAAGTGCAGTTTTAAACTTTACAAGGCTACTTAAATTCACCTATCTTAGCAAACAAATATGGGAATTCAGTTACACCATATGGCCATATTGTATTAAGCCCAGCACTGCATCACAGTACCCCATTATTGGTGAACCTTTCTTTTTTTTTTTTTTTCTCTTCTAATTTTAACATGGTAGATTAAGGTTATAGTGGAGGGGTGGGGTGCTCAACCCAAAAGGAGTCTGATCTGGATTCCAAATATACACAGACAAATGGCAATTTAGTTGCATTGTAAGACAGTGCTACATTCCCAGCATTGCTTAGGGGGAGGAAAAAAAGTCCACAAAAAGAATTGTTTGTGTGTCCTTTTGTATACCGCTTGGTTCAAAAGGCATTGTCTTTCAGTAGTTTGAAAGGAACTGATACAGGGCTTGTTTGCTATTTCCAGTTCAGCCATGCATCTCACTGATTGTTGTGTTCCCTTTAGGATGCACAGTGTGTCTGCATTTCAGTATATCAATTAGCTTGGAGGAGCACAATTCCACTTCCTCTCAGAAGTCACGAAAGAAGCCTCTTTCAGATCTGTTTCAGTTGTAATACTACTCTCATGGCAGAATACCTCCCAAAGCGCAGTCTATCTCACAGTGGATTGGTTCTCCAAACATTGGAGAGACAGCACCAACTGGAAAATGAATGAGTTGGTCTTTCACCAACTCAACAGGTCACATGGCTGGTTCACATTAGATCTCTTTGCCTCACTAACCAACCATTAGCTTCAAAATTTCTTTAGCTTGATTCCTGACCAGGATTGCACAGCTGAGGATGCCTTCCTGTACGTTCAGCCACCCCAGGGAGCATATACCTTTTCTCCATTTTCCATGATAGTGAGGGTTCTACATCAGTTTCGGCTCCCGAGAGTATTCATTCTACTGATCAACCAGTTCTGGCAGAGCCATGCCTGGTTTCCACATCTGTTAGACATGATGCTGATCCTGGCCTTTGCGCTTTTTCTCACCAATCCCAGGGGAATCCTCAATCTCTGATAGTCCAAGGCCATCTACATCTGGTGGCTTGGACACTTGTACTGAATCTGGGAATATAAATGGCTTATTGCAGATCGCTTAGAACCTTCTGTTGGATTAATTGGCGCCAAGCACATGAAGGTGCTACCCTTCCACATGGAACTCATAGTTGTTGGTGTCTGGAAAGGGATCTCAACCTCTTCACACCACCTGTTCCAGCAGTCTTTAATTTTCTATCCCACTTCTTCTTATTAGGTAGAACTTCTCATTCCATTAACGTCAAAGTTACATATTTATATTGGCTGAAAAAAAGAATTGTGTGTATCAACTTAAGCCTTCCTCACATAAGATTGTTGCTATTTATCCAAAAGAAGGCAAAAATCCCATTTTGAATCTATTTCCAATTTTGCAAAAAACTATGGGGGAAAAAACTAATTCTCGACCATGAATGTCTGATCTCTCTGTAGATCAAGAAGCCGTTACACCACATATTAAAAAAATAATCTCTTAATATCATGTTTTTGCAACAGTTCCTGTTTAACCATATGTACAGATTCTGATAAAACCACCTCTTCAGTCACACAACTCCACATGTTTCTTGTTCTTTAAAAGAAGAACCGTTTCCTTTGTCTTGGACTAAATCTTCTTTGTTACAGTCTAAATTGGTAACCTCCTACCTACACCCTCATAAGATGGTTTCTCCACCATTTTGGCTCTGTGAATTAGCTGACTTTGATCCCTTGCAGGCATTGATGCTTCTTTTATTGTGCATTCGGCTCAGGGTGCAATAGCATCTAAGGCTTTTTCCTGAGGAGCTTCCTTATCCAACATTTTACCTTCTGCTGATTGGACATGGGAGGATACAATCAGAGTTTTTATTTTAGACTTTATTACGCTTCTTTTTCACTTTTCTTGGAGTGTGAAAGCTAAATATGAAGCCTCCTGTCATGTAGTAAAATTGTAGGTTATGTTCACTTTAGTGTACCTATAATCTTTATTTTAGTAATGACCGAGTGCAAATATTTTTCCTTCTTCCCTTCTCCTATTTTGCTCTTCTTTTCTATTATTTGTGCTTCAATGTTGTGATTAAGGTTTTTCCGTTCATTTTATTTACCTGTGATTTCATATCGGTATGATGATTTTATTATATTTTTGCAATGCACTGTGTTCCTGTTTTGACATCACTTTGATGTGTATGTCTGGTTGTTATGCTTCAATTTTGAGATACCTTTCACATGTGTTGTTTTATTTTTGGTTTGTTTTTGTTCTGTGTCAGTATTTTTTGGGATTCCGGAAGTTGCGCAGAACTCACGGAGCGGCTATGCTGCTTATTTGGCTCCTGCGTTTTGTTTTTTCCTGAGGTTTCTCGTTGTTGCTTTTCCTTGTTTTGATACTTTTATATAATTACTTGCACCAAGAAATAAGATTTGTCTTTACTGACGGACCTTATATTCCCTCTTACTGCTTTTTGATTGGTTATTGTGTTCTGTTCGGATTTGTGTTGCTTTGGAGTACAGTAAAGAGAGCTAAGCTAAGTATTTGCCTCTTGTTATTACGAACATTTAGATTATAGGTACACTAAATCAAATTAAATGCTACCCTGCAACAAGTGCAGCACACAGTTTAAACCCTTTTTAAATAGCAATACATTGTGGAATTGAATCCAAATGTGTAAAGACTTTCTAATGAAGTTCAAAAGAAAAAGTTGGCAGCCTGCAACAACCCAGGTATTGCTGATCTGTAACGTGAGTGGTAAAATTTGTGTCTGCTTCTTGTTGTGCGATTGCTTGTGTCCCCTCTGGTCCAAAGTTTCCATATACCCAAGTTTTAAAAAACAAATGCCACGTGTTATAATTATAATTCATCAATTAAGGGTTTAGTTTTATTTATCTTCTAATATTGACAACAAATATATGTATGGCTGAGCTGTGTAGCCACCACATAAAAGACCAGATGGATTATTGTACAAGTTAAGTTGCCCCATGAAGTGGTTGGACAGCACTGTTTCAAAGCAAAAATATGTTGCTCTACAAAGCTACAATTCATCAGTGGTCTGGTTGTGATGATCCTTCTCTAGATGCTCTTAAGATGGAGTGAACCAGTCACATTGCACTGTCATTACATCTGTATGGTACCCTTAAAAAAGGTCAGCAATGAAACAGTGATGGATAGTGCTTTTAGTACAGACTATTCAAGCGTTCTTGATACTCCTATCGTGTGTGTGGTATTGATTTGTGCGGAGCTGCCTCCCCAGGTATGTACTTTCTGCTTCTTCTGATATGTTTGTGCTGTTCTTATCTCTCTCCTGTACATCATTTCTATCGGTTTCCTCCAGGGCTACCATTTCATGCATGCGCAATATACAAGGTCTCTGTCCCCTTTGTAGCTTTCTTCTATTTCTAGGTCATTTATTATTAGTTCTATCCATGTAGGGAAGACACCTTGCAGACATATGAAAGAATGAAGCTTTTATTTTAAAATAGAAGGCTGCTGTTTTGTAACTTATTGCGTATGTGACTTCTGCCTTGTCACGTAAGTACTTAAAGGAAATCTATTCAATTCACTCTCTTTAAAACTTATTTTAGGTGACAGGTCCACTTTATTGGGCACCACAATGCTGCCTTTATCAATCAGTCTTATTGCTCAATTCTCTGCCAGTGGGGAGTTAATCACTCTGTTTATGCTGCCCTAGCAATTTGGGAGATGGAACTGATGTACTGAAAGCCCTGGTGTCAGTCACAGGCAGGTATGTCGTGGTTAGGGCTGCATAAACAGATACAAAAGTGATATGATTCCATTGTAGTTGTTCTGATGAGTATAGACAGTCCCTGCAGGCTTTTTCAAGAGAAAAGGCAGTGTTTACATTAAAGCCTAGGCACACATCTAGTGGCCACTCCTTAGATGGCTAATGGAAGTGCTTCCTTGGGGCAGTGCTGCACAGTGTCTTCACACTCTGCATGGAGATGCTGAACTTTCCTCATAAAGATGCATTGATTCAATGCATTCCTATTAGGAGCTGCTGATTGTCCTGGCCTGACCCCTGACCCCACCTCCTTGGCGATCTCAGCCAATCCAATACTTTCCCTATGGGAATGCATTGGATTGGCTGAGATAATAGGTTCTGATGATGTCACCCAAAGAGGTGGATCGGGGATGGGTCGCTGGAAAAAGGTAAGTTTTGAACCCTTTCTAGGGTTGCTAAGGGGGAGCAAGCCACACTGTAGGGTCAGGAATACATGTTTGTGTTCCTTTTAAGCTAAATTAGTTTTGGTGCTTGGTGTGTCCCATTAAACTTTCAGTATAATTGGTTATCAACTCTGCTCATCATGCTACTTTTATTTATTTTTGGACTGGGTTGTTTTTCTATTTTTTTAATCTTTATTTCTAGGACTTTTATTTCTCATTTGGTGTGATCTGGATCTTGTTTTATAGAGAGTGTGGAAATATAGTGTTGCAGATAACATGGCTGACTTTTAAAGCAAATGTAACTAAATTAGCAGAACAACGAAAATCAATGTATATAGATAACTATATTTTTTTAATGGTACAGTGAGCTAGACTGTGAAAAATTGTTCGCATAAGTCTTCCAGAAGCTAAACATTAATTTAAAAAATTGCATCCTACTTTCTTAAAGGGACACTATAGTAACAGGAATTCGAAAATGCGTGGGGACGCTGAATGCCAGTGCTGCACACTAGGAAAAAATGCAAACACTGTCTTTTTATAAGGCAGTGTTTACATGAAAAGGCCTGCAGGGACAGGCTAAGGACACCAGAACCGCTCCATTAAGCTGTAGTTGTTCTGGTGTTTATAGTGTCCCTTTAATTCTTTAATCCATGTAATGTTAAGATATAAAAGTATGTTTCTACATTAATATTTTGTGAATCATAACTTAATTTAGTAACCATGTCATTGGTAAGCAAAACAATTTGATTCAGCCTTTGTTTACTCCACAGGGGTGACTTCATGTACCCTAGATGTGGATCCATAGCACCCTTAGTCCTCTGACAACCAATGAAATGATTGTGTCAAGGGAACAGGGATAGCTAAAGGGAAGGTAGTGATAAATGTTGAAAAGAAGAGAATTGGATTGAAAAACATGGGTTACACAGAGGGACAGAGAAAATGATGTAAAGTGAGATTAATGGGGTGATGTAGAGTCATATGGGTCAAACTCTTTGTTTTGTTCAAATAGCCCTTTTCTCAGCCACACTTCAGGACAAAGCTTATAGATCTTTGCTCATCGATCATCAGAACATCATTCCGTTTGCCTTCCACCCAGAAAAAAAATGTTGCATTAATGTCAGCGCTATTGTTCTTAGTTCGCGGAATATGTTAATTAATGGAATACTATGGACTGACCTATAGGAGGCTGCTTATGCTTTATCTATGTATCCATCTGCTTTCACTTTATATCTCCCCTTCTGCTCATGTTCACAATTCTTTCTGTAACCAAACAAACCAAATCCACAATATAATTCTAACGTACACACTGAGACAGGGTTTCCATGTTGCATTTTTGATGTTTTTGTTTTTTAATGTTTTTGTTTTGTTTAATTCACATTTTGTTAAAGGATGTTGTACATACTTTTAACCTCTTATACCAGATTTTAAAAAGCCTGCATCACCATGGATTTTCTTATTTAATGGTGGGATGGACAGATAATAAGCAGGATTTCTTATGATGGCACTTTGGTCATTAGGGACTAGTTTGTGATCAAGCATGAAATATCATCAGTCTGTAATGTGTTAAGAATCCTATAGAAAATCTCTGAAATATAAATTGTATAGTATTACTCTGAAATATCATTGGTCCACGAGGGATTCTGAATTGTATAGAAAAGCTTTTTTTTGGCATTTGGACCTCTGGTGAATGAATGTGGACTCCACATGCAGACATAAGGAGATCCTTCTAACTAGGTACCAATATGTATTAACGCATTAGTGAAGGATGTGATCTAATGAATATTTTCATGCATTTTTTATTCATGTTTCACATTCACTTCTTCGCACTATTCTTGTCTGGGTGCTTTAAACAGATTTTTTTTAAATTCAAAATACTTTTTTTCTTTGCAGTTCACGTACAGTTGTGTGCGGTTTTACATTAATTAATGTGACCATACATTGTGACAAACTAAAGTAGCATAATGGCACAAAATTGAAGCAGATGTGACCAAAGATAAAAATGTAGAGTCTCATTTATGGTCAATTTATCCAGACAAGGAAATTTAAGAAACAAGCTCCATATAATCCAACTGACCCAGATTTGGTATAATTTAAAGAGCCAGATGGGAATACAAAATAAGGTCCCTAACCGTTTCCCAATACAGGACTTTAATGACTGCCATTCAAGATTTAGATCTAAAACAATGGGAATTAAAAGGAATAGAGACATTAAAAGATTTATTTATAGATAAAAAAACATAAAAACTTTTCCTAGACTTCAATCGGAGTATACCATTGGAAGCAAAGATATCTTAACATACCTAAGAGTAAAACATTTTCTAGACGAAAAGCTCCATCAGGGTAACAAGCAATAATGAATTTGCTTGTTAACCTTATGGCACAGAACACCGATAAAGGGAATAAGGGATGATTCCAAAAGCCAAAAATATTATGAGATCTCTAGATCAAAAAATAGATCAAAACTTTCATAGTAAATGGGGGAAAGACCTAAATATCACTCTCACAGAATCAGACTTAATAAACTTACTTAAAAACGTAACATCCTCTGTAAACTGTTTGAACATCATAGAGAATCATTACAAGGTGATCGACATATGGTATTTGACTCCAAGTAAGCTAGCAAAAATGTACCCGACACAAGAATCATCATGTTGGAGATGCGGCACTAGCCACACTAGTTATAGCTAGACACTGGTAGAAAACTAGTGTACAAACTTGGGAAGAAGTCAAAGCTCAATTCTTGTATCAAGTGGAAATTGAATTTTTTATAAATAAAAATAAATTGTCAACTTTATCATCTTATAAAATATGGGAAAACATATTGGAGAAATTGAATAAAAACTTACATATGGAGTCTGGAAGCATAAACAAGTAGAAATAAGAGAAATCATAAGGTCTCCCAACTGCCCTTTCTTTATGTATATTAGATGAGCGACTGTGACGGCTTCCCATGCATTCTGTTTAAGTGTTTTATGTTTTAGTGGTATTATATGTACTGAGTTTTAGCAGCTAAATGTTAAGAGAGACAACAATAAGGGTATTATAGTGCTAATACTCCATTGTATTGTGTATAAATGTATACTGTATTGATTATTATAAGAAAGCAATAAAGAATATCAAGGGGAAAAAAGTAGCATAATGGCATAATATTTCTAATATTTAACCCATTGAAGTGGTCTGGGTGAACTGTCCCTGTCCCCCTTAGTGCTCCAATGTAAAGCATTGCAGTTTTAGAGAAATTGCAGGGCTATGACTGCTTCTAATGGCTGTCTGCCATTAACTGATGCGGGACTCCTCACGCGCTACAGGAGGACATTCAGCGCCGGTGTGGTACCAGAGTGGTACGTTCGTCTGAAACTCCCCGAACATACCGAAAGGTTCATGTGATTATAGCGCTCTATCTGTTTGCATACCCAAACATCAGTTGAGACTTGAAGGGTACAAAGGAATGTTTTGTTATGGCCAAGTGGCCAGCTTAAATACACAGACCTCTAGCATGGGGTCTGCAGCAAAAACATTGGCAAGTCCGCCCAGGCGTCTCTGTGTTTGGGAGGCAAGTGAGTTTGCTTTTACCTAAACTAATTATCTCTCAGGCACTCGAGGTACAACACACAACACCCCAAAATACATACAGTATTATATCCCCGGATAGCTCTGAGCGCCCAAGTTGTCCAAGTAGCACTCAGATCCCTGTAATCTAGCCGAATCGTCACCGGGGTAAAGTTTTGAACTTTCTAGAGTTCCTATACGCACATAAACGAAGGCTCCTCCTGACTCGTAGGGAGCAAATGTATATTTTCCCCGAAAATCGTTCTCCTGGCTTGTCCGTGAGAGGAGCAGGCAACTATGTTTTTCCCTGGGTTCGCAAAGTAAAGAATGCAAATTAGAGTTCCACACACTTGATAACCAAGTACCGCTGCCTGCGTTCGGGAGACAAAATGGCCACCATTTTCCAGAGCACTTGTGTTCGGTCACACGAATGGTCACCTACAGAGCGCAAGTTTGTGGTTTCTTTGAAGTTAACAAGCCAGGGGGTGGTCAGTGTTTGGTAGGTAAGAAGTACAGAATAAAGGGTAAACAACTTGGGTTTGGTAAAATGGGAAAGTTTTATAGGGCAGTTCTTCATACCCTATATGAAAGCATCTCAGCAGTTCTTCCCTATGGGGAGGGCCTAATGCGCTTGCAGCATATGCGCGTTAGCCTCCCGTTGGAGGCGGAGTGCTGAGGTACTTGAGCGCTGGATCAGGTAAGTTATTACAGGGTTTTTAACCATATTTGGCTTGGGTGACGGGGCAGGGAGCTCTATAGTGTTAGGGACACAGGTTTGTATTCCGAACACTTTAGAATACCTTTATATTTACTGAACCAACAACTGGCAAATACTAGTGGGAAATGCTGTCTTACAGCTAGGAGGACCCATGTTGGATACCACCTTGTCTATACCGACTGGGCGTAAATATATTTAATGAAAAAGGAATACAAAAATTCTTTGTCTTTGGGGTGTTTTTTTTTTTGCTTGTTGATAGTAAAAATACATATCTGATTAAGTAAAGTAGCATATTTTTCTATTAAGTACATTATTTGGCATTCATTTATCCTTTTTTTTTCTTTTTTTTTGTGTGTCTAGGACCTTGGGTTGGACTACTATTTAATAGGAGAGTCATTTGAGACCTCAGTGCCCTGGGACAGGTAAGAGCTGCTTTAATCTCCTCCTCACCTACATATACAAGGAAACTTGGTTATTTTTGTCTCAATTTTACCATTTGTAATTTGCAAAAATTCCATGTTGAATGAATAACTATGAAGGCCCTTTTTGCTTTAAGGAACACTGGCACCATAACAGTTTAATCTCAATGTAGTTGTTATGGTGCCTGGAGGTCACAGACTGACACTCTCAGCCTATTGCTAGCTTACCATTGATAAACTGCTGTGTACCTGTGTGGCCTTGAGTTTTTTGGAGTTGTAGTTTTGTTATTAGTGTTCTACAGTAGCAAGCTGACAGCTGATTTAAAACTCAATTCAGAGAAAGGATTGCACCATAAATTTAGGTGATGGTGCTTTTAAGAGGGTTTGAAGCTTTGTGTATAGAACAGTGTTTAGGGGTTCTTGAAAAAGCTTGAAAAAGACCTTTACGGTCAAAACGTTGCGTTACATTTTGTTACAATAAAACTGCCTGCGGCTTGAATTCGGAGTGCCTGTGAGTCTCTCTTCTTTTCCTCCTAAAACTAGGCACACTTTAGCGAAGTGCCCCCCCCACTTCACTGTGCCCCCATGCCACCATTTTTTTTGCACTCTATAATGGGGTACTTGCCTGGAATACCTACTAGGGGTGCAAATCCCAGGAAGGCCTGGCGGCAAAGGACTGAAACACTCTGACACATAAAAGCTCTCGAACCCAGTCATTCCCAAAGCATGACATCACTGGCGCAGAGCCAAGAATGTGGAAGTAGTAAAAGAGTGAAACACATTAAGCAGGACCTTGCCACTAAGAGTAATAGGCAATGCTCGTCCTGAAGGACCATGACACCCAAATGAGGGTAGCTCTTGGCATCATAAGGGTCACCTGATTCCCCATCCCTCCCCCCAGCAATGAATGCGTTTTTTTTGTTAAATTTCTTAAGGACAGTGCTCTTTTATGATGCAACACATTTGTGACCAAGGCCTTTTTTTGCCTTATTTATGGCATGCAACCACAGGAAATAAAAATATCCACAATAATTAGCTGAAGAATGCATGTAAATTAGTACGGAGTAAAGTTTATATAAAAAGAAGTTTGGGTTACAGAAGTAATATGGATGTAAATGAATTGTGAACAGTTTCAGTGCCAGGCTGTCAGCGTCATGTTTCCCTGAATAAGAAGGATGTAAACGGTTTTACTTCTGCTGTATATCAAGAGATCTTTGAGGACTTATTTAGCAGGAAGGTCCAATTCACTCTCATACACACATTATTCCTCTTGTAATTACTGGTGGAATGTTCCAGTTGATCCTTGTAAAAATGTAATCACAATTACACTAATGGCATGCACTACCAGCCTTGTGTAACAAAAACACATAAGGAACGGGGTTAAACAATTTATCTCCCATTTTCGTGATTCGGGTCCGATATATTAACCCAGTATTACATTCAGATATGTACGGATAAAACCGTCTTTGTACGTTAAAAGGAATACACACAGGATTTTACTCTTTAAAAGAGTCAGTTGTGGGGAACTGGAAACAAATTGCTCTGTTTAGTCTGAATTAGCCAAATTGTGACAGTAGCCAAAATAAAAAAAAGATTTCTAGAAAGGCTATGTTGATCTAAATTTTGCAATATATTTTTTTAATTTAACACTATTTACTGTTTAGTGAATAAACCCACGCATTAGTTATAGCCTGATAAGCAACATGGCGGAAACAAAGAGTCTACTGCAAAGCCAGAAATCAGATTTATTTATTTTTAAAAACAAGTTTTATTAGTCAGTAAAAGAACACTACACGCTCTCTGTTTTGCCGTTTGAGATAACTAAAACCTGCTTTTGCATTTCCTGTTTTTAGCTTTTCCGTTTTTGTGTCACGGCATATGTTATGTATATCAGCCCATGGTGGCTAACTCCACTCCTCTAATTGAAATGTTTTTGTAACTTTTTATGAAGCATGTGGCTTTTAATTAGAAAAAAACTATATGGTGTTTTCAGTAAATGTGATACCTTTGTAGTCAAGGTGGAAGGAAATTGTAGCTTTCTCGATTAGCCTCGGCACACACCCTACCAGTAAAAATATTGGGAACTGTTTAATATAAACAGGGGCTCTTCCCAGTAACCTTCCTCTCCTCGTCTTTATGGATGATATAATGCGGAATTACTATGTATGCATTCGCAATGTCTATTTTGTCCAACAAGGATGCTACCAGCTACTGTATGTCAGCCAGACATTGCCCCATTAATAGACAAAATGTACATTTTTAATGCTGAAGTATTAGTGTTCAGTATTGCCATTGAGATTAGGGAACATGCGTGAAGAAAAGACCCAATTTATGTCAAACGTCTCCTAAACCAATTCACTTTAAAGTGGAGAATAGGCAACCGCTGGCATCGCCTGATGCTTTGCTAGCATTATGGGTGACGTAGTCCACAACATCCGGAATGCCGAAGGTTGCTTACCCCACTAGACAATATAAACTGTACAGCAAGCTGTAGTGGTTATGCAATTTAGAGTATTCCTTTAAGGCAAAGATGGCAAAACACTGGACCTCATCAACTTTAAAAGGGATTTGTTTTCTGTAGATCAAGCAAAATGTTTTAAACTTAGTTGTGTTTAAGCAGGGTTATCTCGAAATCATACGCTGTTTGAAAACTAGTTTTTAACAGCTCTCCTCCTAATGCCCAGAGGTAAAGGAGAAATAATAATTTATGCGAACATACGTTAGTATGTAAATTATTTATGCAAATTTAAGCCAGTACTGGTTATAATTTTTCCTGGGAGTGGAATACGTCCACATTTCTTCTGTAGAAGAATACTTTGTGTTACTTCAAATACCGCTAACATCTAAGTGCTCTGCTACTTAAAGCCCCAAATTGTAAATGTTTTATTCTGAGTTTGCAGTGTCTCGTTTAAAATACGCAAATTAGCACTGTAACAAAATATCAATATCCCAAAACAACACTAGGTGTCATTGATGTTTGAAGTTGGAGCATTTTGCAGCTACTTCAGTACAGTACTGCTCACTTTCCATATGAAAACCTCCCCATCAGATGTTATTCTTTCTCACTTATTGATTTAGTATAAGTTTACCGTAACCTCTTCCTACTGATCATACTGAAATCGATTCTCACTGTTTGTTGGCTTGCAGAGTGTTGGATCTTTGCCGCAATGTGAAAGAGAGGATTGTTCGAGCATGTAAAGAAAGGGCAGTTCAATTTCCTCCCTTTTCTACTTGCAGGTATGTGTGTTTGTGACCTGACCCACTAATCAATAAATTGTCAATTAATTCTCTCCGCCATGATGCTTCAAGATTCATCTTCCTGTCCATATCAAAGGCACAGCCAATTCTTTTTTTTTTATTTTTTTATTTTTTGTGGGCTGGCTTGGGTAAGGAAGGTCAGAGTGCAGCAGTTGGTGATTTTGTGTCGGAATGATAAGCTAAAGGAGAGGACATTATAATGTAATTGTCTGCACTGAAAAATAGATTATAGGAGTACTTGATTAGTCATCTGATATTTTATTTCCGGGTATTCCCCAGCCAACCATGTATAACGAGATTGATTTGAGTGCTTAACCTCTATAAAAGTCATGTTAAGATTTCACAAAGGAGATTTTCAGAAGAATACAGCCAATTTGACGAATGCAATATAAATAAACCACTAGTGCGTGGCTGTTAATTTCTACGATGCGCTTTATTGGTTTAAAATTGGAAAGAAATACTCCGGGAAAAAAAAAAGAAATCTGCGGCACGTTTTATTTTTATTTTATGTCAACAAAGTAACATTTTTATATTCAAATGTCACGTTATCTTTTCTAGATTGAACTAGATTAAATTGTATGCAATTTGGCAGTTAAAAAAGCGTCCGAAGTTGTAAACCCCACCGTAGATTTTATTTAGAACGCAAGAAACTAATTGACAGATGTGGTAAAAAGATGAAGAACAGACCTCTTAGGAAACTCTACATCTAAAAAAAAAAATATAGACCTTTAAAACTTTCTTGGTGGTTGGTTTCCAATGTGTCTTTATTATCATTTTCTCTGCTTTGGATAATTGCAGGGCATATATCTTTGCACAGCAATGCTAACAAAAACACAGTTTGAATTGTAAACCAAATTCTACAGCACAAGAATGTCAAACATATTCCCCTTTTCACTGTGGCTTGTCATTGCAAGTTTATGGTCAGACTTGGTTGATTATCTCTCCTTCTCGTCTCCTCCAACCCCAGGAAAGAATGTAAATCTTACTATAACCCGTGTACAATTAAATGATTCTGCACAGACCCAGCATGTTTACTTTATGCTTATACCAGTGTTCTGCTCCCCTAGACACACACACACACACACAAACATTGAAAGTTATCCATGCATTCCTTAACTTCGGCTAGGTTTTCAATTCAACAAACATTTCTCAAAATATACAAATAACTTTTTGTGTGCGTGTGACATTATTTGGCGAAAATTTACGTGATCTGTAATGAAAAGAAAAACTACTACAAAACATTGCCTCCTTACCCAAGCTATTATTTTAGTGAATTCATAATGGTGTTATTTATACATTACATCTGTGAACATTACATATTTTTTTTTTCTATATGTACAATTTATTTTTATATGCACTTACATAGATTGTGAAGGAAAATAATTATATATATATATATATAATTTTAAATTTATCATAAAAATTGGGTAATAATATACAATACACATAAATGTGCCTAAGTGCACTACATTTGTGCTTGGGATTAAAGTAATATGTCAAGACTCGAAAGAGGTAAACGATGTCTCGTGTGTGTATAATATACAAACACACGCACATATATACAGGACTTAAAATTTCATGTCCTAATCTACAAACCAGACCTCAAGCTTTATTGTTCTACCTGAACGCTTTTCCCATTTTGCTATTGAGGGGGCTTAAATCACTGTAACTGTGTCTATATTATAGCGTTGTAAGCGTCTCCTCGCTGTTCTAAGTTAAGATTGTATTTATTGACAGGTTACTCCTATCACAATAAGCCAATGAGTATTTCTATTTCATAGAGCCTGGCTAAAGGATTCCTCTCAAGAAGCTCTTCCACAACTTAACTGATATCACTGCAGGCTAATATTATAAAAGTGACAAATTGAAGAGAAATATTAATACCTCTCTGCTGTCAAGCAGACAGCGCGAGATTTCCTGCCTTGCCCACTTTGGATTGTAGTCCAAAGCGGAAGTGTGCACTTATCATTTTAAACCTATGATTCTTCAAGCTTGAATTTTAACACTTTGGTTTCAGTGCTTCTGTATTACAGATAAGTTTTGGTTTTTTTTGTTTGTTTTTTCTCTGAAGCAGGATTGTGTCAGCAAGCGTTACTCAAACCAAAAACCTGCGTTTTGTTAAACGGACACTATAGTCACTAAAAGAACTTTAGCTTAATGAAGCAGTTTTGATGTATAGATCATGCCCCTGCAGTCTCACTGCTCAATTCTGTGCCATTTGGGAGATAAATCACTTTGTTTATAAAACCTAGTCACACCTCCCTGCATGTGACTTGCACAACCTCCCTAAACACTTCCTGTAAAGAGTCATCTACAGTTTATCCTTCCTTTATTGCAAGTTCTGTTTAATTTAGATTTTCTTATCCCCTGCTATGTAAATAGCTTGCTAGACCCTGCAAGAGCCTTCTGTATGTGATTAAAGTTCAACTTACAGAGAAAGAGATCTAATTGTTTAAAAAATTACATCTGATTGAAAGTGAAACCAGTATTTTTTTTCCCATGCTGGCTGTGTCAATCAGAGCCAGGGGAGGTGTGGCAAGGGCTGCATAAACAGAAACAAAGTGATTTAACTTCTAAATGGCAGTGAATTGAGCAGTGAAACCTTAGAGGCATGATCTATACACTAAAACTGCTTCATTAGGCTAAAGTTGTTTAGGTTACTATAGTGTTCCTTTAAATTTTGTTTAAGTAACACTTTAACACAAGTTATAGGTGATTTTCAGTGTCTTATTTAATAGTGATTGTTCCACTTTATAGGTAATACTTTTAATTTATTTAACACATATTTACATAGTCACTCAATAAATATGGAATATACATCCTAACATTTGCATTCAGTCAGCTTTCTAAGAGGGAAATGATGTGTCATGCTGGTGACTGTAGGGTGTATAAAGTGGAAACTGTGTGTGAATTTTTATCCTTCAAATATCTGTTTTATGATTATGTTTTAACAGCTGGAACTAAATGGCTCCAGTAGTAGGCAATCTTTCATCAAGAGTAATGCAGTAAGCCAGCAAGCCTCTGTAGTCTACCGGATCCTGTAATCAAGGAAAATATTACATTTTTCATTCCAGCATGAGCTATGTAAATGGAAATGTTTGTGATCAATAAGAGAGTCAATGTTTCTATCAAAGGCACTTGAGCTGTCAGCTCGGCTCAGGAATGGGTCTCGCAGCACGAGATTACCCTGAAATGAATATTATTTAAATAAACTACTGTACTTGTTACCATAAACCTGCTCTGCTGTCGTGTGTATGTGCATGCATACGTGTGTGTGCTTATAGATATCACACATTATTTGATTGACATATCTCTGAACATGGTTACTTGGCAGCTTAGCCCGTGGCTAGTAACTCTGACAATGCTGGTGGTTCACAGGTACTGTATTGTGCACGGTTTTCTATCCTAGGATTAGGCTAGTGAATGTAACATTTGTGATCTGGAGAATAGGGTTATGGGATTTGGGGCAGATATATACCGTACCCATACAACCCAACCTGCAGACCACTGAGAACATTTGCAACTTTTAAGTAGAGTTCTATCGAGCTGTTCAATGTTTCCAAATTTCTGTTAGGATGCTCGCTC
Source organism: Pelobates fuscus (assembly GCF_036172605.1). Lineage (NCBI taxonomy): Eukaryota > Metazoa > Chordata > Amphibia > Anura > Pelobatidae > Pelobates > Pelobates fuscus. The sequence continues at coordinate 45,621,946 of NC_086324.1, forward strand.
TGAGTTTGCGGTTTGAAAGTTACAAAAGTAAAGAACAAATGGAATATGATAGTTAAAGGACCACTCTAGTGCCAGGAAAACATACTCGTTTTCCTGGCACTAGAGTGCCCTGAGGGTGCCCCCACCCTCAGGGACCCACTCCCGCTGGGCTCTGGGGGGAGGAAGGGGTTAAACTTACCTCTTTCTCCAGCGCCGGGCGGGGAGCTCTACTCCTCCTCTCCTTCTTCCTTGCGACGTCATCGGCTGAATGCACATGTGCGGCAGGAGCCGCGCTCGCATTCAGCCGGTCGCAAAGGAAAGCATTTACAATGCTTTCCTATGGACGCTTGCGTGCTCTCACTGTGATTTTCACAGTGAGAAGCACGCAAGCGCCTCTAGCGGCTGTCACTGAGACAGCCACTAAAGGTTTTGGAGGCTGGATTAACCCTCAGTATAAACATAGCAGTTTCTCTGAAACTGCTATGTTTATAAAAAAAAAGGGTTAATCCTAGAGGGACCTGGCACCCAGACCACTTCATTAAGCTGAAGTGGTCTGGGTGCCTAGAGTGGTCCTTTAAAGAGTTTTTCGCGTCATTGTAAAAAATGGTTTAGATTGTGAGATAATTATGGAATCAGACACATGTAGAATCAGGCACTTAAAAGTAAAAAAAAAAAAAAAACCTATTTAGAGACAAAAATCCAACGCAGAATGCAAGGAATATGGATTTGGTGCTCCGTGGTCTCTGCTCTCATATGGTCAGATAATCATTGTATCTTTTTTGTGCATTTTTGTGTTTGGTTAGCCTTCCTTTGTTTTGTTTAAATATATGTTATATTGCCAAATCAGTATTCAAAATCTATGCAGAATTAAATAGCAAAAAGTACTGCAAAAAAGTTAATTACAGCGTTCAGGCTGTGTCTGAGAATTACAGATTTGGAACGAACACTCATTTTTTCATAATTTTAGTATTTATTAGCTGTGCATCCTTACTAGCAATTCTCTCCTCTTCCAGTGTTCCATGTCAAAGAGACACTTAAAGAACCATAACGTAATGTTTATCGTGCTGTCCTCAGAAACTTACCACCCAGACCCTCTTCCTGCCGATAGCTTACCCTGTCTAGTACTCTGTTGGCATGAGTGTGCTCATAGAATTAAACTCTGTCTCCTTTGCTTATATAATAGTCTTATTTTATTACATTAAAAGTCATGTCCCTGCTTAATTTTCACGGAAGAGAGAAATTGTACTGAGGCTAACGATTAAAACCACAAACATGATTTGCACTTGGAGGACTGACTATATGAGGATGCAGCGTTAATCCTCCCTAAATCATGAATCCAACTTGTGTGTGTAACCTTAGACTTTCACATTATAAGTGCATCAACTTTCATACTCAAAGTTTACACTGTAGAAAGTCAAGTCCACCAGGATGTTTTTCTAAATTTAGACTAGCCTAGATAACCCCTGACCTTCCCATAAAGTATTCATTGGGAAGTTTATTGCTTTGCATTTTATATTTATTACCGCTGTTAAAACTGGTAACAGAAAACTCTATGCAGATATGTTCAGTTACATAATAAAAGTACTTAACTAAAAACCATAAATTCAAACAACTATAAACAATTTGCTGGTTATGTTACCGTAGACTTTTAAATATATCAGTTCTTGCAAGCTACAAAATATCATTTACAGATTAAAGTAATAAAATCACCCCAAAAAATATGTACCTTTCATGTTCCAACTAAAAGTTGATCCCTGATTTGGAAAGTGCATATCACCGATAGAGTCCACTATCTATTTTTGTCACTGTGCAGATGTCCAAGATGTATCATTCAATATTTTTAGAGTCATTGAGAAACTCTAGATTTATTTGTGTATTTATTTTAAACTCTCTCCCCCCAGAGTTCAGGCATAAAGCAGCACTGTGATTTTCATAGATATATAAATTTGGCAAAATGTGTGAAAGGGCAAAAATGCCAGCGTCTCTTCTGGCCATTTCCCATCAGGCTGTCATTTGTGGCGTCTGATGAGAACAGATATCTTCTTGTGCAGTGAACCATAGATACCTATGGAATATTATAGTACTGTGTGTTAGAAGATTTATGAAGAATCCCCCACAGTCTCTTAATGCCTGTGCGAAAGTACAGCAGCGAGACTACTTCTGGCAGATGAAGCTTCCAGAACTGAAAGCAGACCGCTGTAGGATATGGCCATGCCAAGGAGGGTGGCAATAAGTAAATATGTTTTACCACTCCCAAGCAATCACATTGCAAGCATAAATGTCAACACGATACAAAAACCCAGTTCTTGACTAAGCCAATTAAAAAATGTAATGCATTCAGTGCGGAGATAACCTCCGTCAATCGCTGCTTCCTAGTAATCCTTGAGTACCATAAGCACCGCACTGGACACCATAACCACCGTAAACCCCACAAACTGCTGCAGCTTAGTTGGGGTCTCGCTGTCCTCCACCCACCCTGGACCCAAGACTAGGATCCAGCTTCCAGTGAGTAGACCTCTCCTAGTCCAGAGAGCAAAGCAGGCTGCTCTTACAAGAGCAATCGTGATCCAAGGGAGTATAGTGATTATAGCAATCCCCAGAATGAATATAGTTCACCAATCCCCCAAACATGAGCCTAGATTTCATTAAGGGTAAACCGAATCTCAGTGTAATGGTAGCTACAACTGGCCTTTTATGTCAGTCCCCATGCAAGGGCTACTCCCTCCTGGACCTGAGAGTAGACTACCGTAAAAAAATATACACAATTACATTGGCTTTCAGGTCCAGGGCACTTCCATACAAAATAGGTCAATCCCTTCCCTGTGCCTGGGAGATAATTGAGTCAAGCAATATACTAAACTCCATTATCTTCAAACACAAAAAATACACATTTTTACAAACCCCCCAAAATACCTTAAAACACAGAAAGCCCCCACAAAAGTTACATCCCCTGATAGCCCTGATCTGGGTGACCAACACATCCAAAAATCACCTAGATCAGTTCAGGGGTTCAGGAATTTCCTGGAAGTCTTATTTTTGAACAACTGCACGCATGGTCCCATGCCCAAAACAGTTCCAGAGAATCAGGGCTTGCGGTCAGTCTAGTTCGGTAGTTTGGAAAACGAACAAACTGCCGAACATAGTCAATGTTCTTACCCTGGAGCTTGTTCCCCTCATCCAGATGAACGATTTCACTGAACAGTGCCCTTCTAAATTGTATAGAACCGAACCAGGTGATGATGGAAGTCCAGCGGTGTTTGGGTGTTTGAGCATGATTCTCATGGAACTAAAATCGGACACAAACACCACTGCCTGCGTTCATGTGAACAAGATGGCAGCCACCTCTTGGTTGTCCATAGGATTTGCGGCCACCCAGACGAAGTATTAGAACACTGCGGTGAGAACCGTTCCAAGTTGTTAATAGGTGTTAGGGCTATACATAGGACACAAGGTCCCACATTTAGGCTGGAAGAAAGGAGACTTAATCTAAGGCAAAGAAAAGTTGTTGTTTTTTACAGTCACCGCAATAAGGATATGGAATTCTCTGCCTGAAGAGGTGGTTTTATCAGAGTCCATACAGATGTTTAAACTGCAATTGGATAAATACTTGCAAAAACATAACATGCAGGGAAATATTTTTTTTAATCAATGGGGTAATAGCTGCTTTATCCAAGGAGACATCTGACTGCTATTTTGGGGTCTAGAAGGAATTTTTTCCTAGTTTGATGCAAAATTGGAAGCGCTTCAGACTGGGTTTTTTTTTTTGCCTTCTTTTAAATCAACAACCAAAACATATGTGAGGAAGGCTGAACTTGATAGATGCAAGTCTCTTTTCAGCTATAGATACCAGAAAGTTGGAGCCTTATCACCCCTGGCTCTGGGTTTGAATTGCTCCAATGGAGAGGGATAAACCCACAATATAGCAAGACAGGATACTCTTCTGAATCAGATGTAATATCTATGCAGTGCAAACAAATAGAGAGGCAGGGGCCCAAATTGAATAGTATCAAACACAGTATTTATTTATGACAAAAGGTTAAAAACTCTTACTTGAAGTAGTGGGTTTGCCAGCAATAAACCCACAACTTGATAAGCAGGAATATACACATAAAAATGATGAAGCTTGGACACTTCCGGGTTCCGGCTGCGTTCTGGTCACGTGATCGCTAGGACCAACTCTCTCTGATGTCAAACGTGATGCCTTTCGCCAGCCTTCCTGGCTTCTTCCGACGACCTGTGTATTTTTTCAGAGTGCTCAGAGAAGACCCTGACTCCAGTGCAGTTGCTAGCGCACTCCAACTTTCTGGTATCTATTGCTAATTTGTGTCACTTGGGGGTAGTGCAGCAGCACTGCAGATATTCTTAAGTGCTTTGACTCCATCTGGTTTTTCTCTTTTCAGCTATGTAACAAGCTCCCGGGTGGTCCCTGGTTCATGCGGTTGTTCGGTATTAGAACGGGACAATGTTAGAATAGGAGGGGAATGCAATCTACCGAACAATATAGCAAAAAGGCACGAACAAGGTCTTTTATGAGCCTTTTTCCATGGCCCATAGTCCTGAGGCAGGGGGCTGGAAAACAGGCCCCTCCAAGAACACATGACGAGGCTCAGTTCGTCACAACCCCATATACTCTTTTGATTGGCCTTGATGCAGGCTTATAGCATTGGCACACGCCTACACCCTGATCAGCTCTTGGCTGCAGTTAGAGTTAAAATGTATGGAGCTACATGGATACAGGGCTGCAAAATAATGTTGATTACTCTATGAAAGGAAAATGTCCGAATGTTATTTTTATGTGATACGTTTACTTTATCTGTCCAGTTCATGTAGCACAATATATAAATAATCTTCAGATGCATGCTTTGTATAGTGATACCATGACATTTACTTGCACATCAAACTAAAATGTGTTGGCGAACACGCATGTTACATTTTCTTTCTTTAGCCTATAGCTGCCTGTAGGTGTTGACAGTTGTAGTTCTCCACAAGGTGAACTGTCTTTTTCACAGACAAGCCCTGAATATGTTTCTAGTTATACTAAGTTTGATAAGAAAGGAAGAGCACATCTATTTACAGAGAAACAAGGTTGAGGTGAAGAGGGGGTTGATCTTTTGACAGAACAGATTATTCATGGAGTTTGGTGGCTGCACCAGCCTTTCCTTGCCCGAGCAGCCATTGCTGTGAATATCCGTTATCAGCGATGTCCAGAAACTGATTGTTTTTCTGTTTTCTTTTCCAGGGTCACACAGACCTACGATGCCGGTGCCTGTGTTTATTTCTACTTTGGTTTTAACTACAGGGGGATAAGTAACCCCATTCATGTCTATGAAGAAATTGAGGTAAGCCACTATCTCCTGTGTAGATTTCTGTATTCACTCAAAGAAAGCTGTGTGCATGAGTAGAACATTTCCAAGTATGCTGGCCCCTTACAAATATGTTTAATTTAATAGACCTCTTTATCACGGTAGACGTTATCTATGCAGCAGCTTTCTTGTTTAGATAGGTCTTTCTTTGTGTGTCTGCGTATGCCAGAATAGGCCAATGGCTGTTGTGAAACTACAACTCCCATCATGAGTCTCCAGCCAGCAGGCATGGGAGGTGTTCAAATTCTATAACTGGTTGCGTATACATTTACTTTTTGCTTTTTATTTATTTTCTGGAATATTATGTGACTTTAATATGGAAGATATCCATTTTAGCTCCTGTTAAAAAAAAAAATAAAAAAATTGATAATTGTGATCTACTTATTAAGGAAATGCCCATCAGGATGACTTGTGACATTCTACTCCTAGATGCATTTTTATACGTTTGGTACTTGGAACGTCCTTTTTACTGCTGTCTAATACTTTCTCTGCATGATACAGAAAAAATTGTTGGTTAGTTACCTCCCCTTATAGGCCCCATCTCTAGTAACCAGAACTACCGATTAACCGAATCTCTCACCCATAGCTGACACTGGTCCTAGACAACCAGGGGAAGGGCATCAATCCAGCAATATACCCCACTATGTTATAACCGTATGGGATTCACCACACCATGCCCCCTTTCAAATATGCTCACCGACAACACTAACACACACAAAAAAAAAAAAAAGCAAAGGAAAATAACACCCGAACATACGGGACATAAGCATCCAATCTCCAAACACTACCCAACTACGTGTACCAAATTGATACGCTCTACACGCAACAAACAACTTGACAGATAAATATCTGGCACAATCAGAATGCCACTCCCCTAAGAAATTGCACCTAACTGCTAACTAGCCACAGAGGCTCACTCACCCCTTCCCTCAGCCGCATTATATACCGCACTCACCTATACGCAATCACACCTAGAGCGAGTACAATACAAGCCTCATCTGCTTGCCATCCAACCGAAAGAACACAGCTCAAATAGGTTAAATCTCACACTCTATCTAACCTAACACCGACATAACAAACATACCCAGGTGTGTAGACAACCAGATATCGGATACCATAGGTTTAACAAACACGTCATAGGCTCCCGATTCCATGCAGCTGAGGTGCAACAGTTACACACGCCTCTGGACATCTACATCTACTGCTTACACACACTAACTGCACCACCATGTTCTCATATAAAGTGTACTATTACCACGTTAATCATACTGTGTATTTGATATAGAGGGGGGATGATGAATCTCCGAAATGATATACAATGCATTGTACTGTTTCCACCCTATATGTACTTTTACCGTCTTCCCTCTTCTATTCTGTACCCCTTGCAATCTTTGTGCCTCAATAAACTGGAATTTACTTATAATTACCTTCCCTTGTAATGCGGTTTTAAAGGCATACAATCATCATTTTTGTTATTGATTATAAGATTGCATGCATTATGGCCTCTCTGTGTATAATTTTAATGCATGTATAAAATGTAACACCCCTTTTCAGTGCATCTCCTAATTCATACTCAATGCATGTGCCAAGTTCTCTTTGGTGAGAAGCACCACTTTCCTTCAACACCATGCTCAATTGAAACAGCTGAAACTGCCTCAAATCGCATTTTGTGAGATATCCAGAACTTGACAACGTTAATATTTAAAATTAATATTTTGTTCAGTATTTACAGATGAAAATGAAGGAAAATGGGCTTCAGTTAGGAAAAAGGACAAATGAGTAATTTGTTACATGTGAGTTTACAGAGTAAGAGGTTCTATTTCAACTGTCAAAGTAAAGACAAATAAGTCAATGGGACCTGATGGAATACACCCAAATTTATTAAAAGAGCTTAGTGGTGTACTAGCAAAACCATTAACAGATTTATTTAACCAATCATTGTTAACAGGAGTAGTCCCAGAAGATTGTAAATTAGCAAATGTTGTGCCCATTCACAAGAAAGGTAGTAGGGAGGAGTCGGGCAACTATAGGCCAGTAAAGCCTTACTCCAGTAGTGGGGAAAGTAATGGAAACCATGTTAAAGGATAGGATTGTTGAACATCTAAAAACACATGGATTTCAAGATCAGAGACAACATGGGTTTACTTCAGGGAGATCATGCCAAACTAATCTTATTGATTTTTTTGATTGGGTAATTCAAATAATAAATCAGGGTGGTGCAGTAGACCTTGCTTACCTAGATTTCAGTAAGGCTTTTGACACTGTTCCACATAGAAGGCTTATCAATAAACTGCAATCTTTACGTTTGGATTCCAATATTGTTGAATGGGAAAGGCAGTGGCTGAGGGTTGTAGTCAATGGAGTATATTCGAACATAGGCTTGTCACCAGTGGGGTACCTCAGGGATCTGTACTTGGACCCATACTCTTTAATATTTTCATTAGTGATATTGCAGAAGGTCTTGATGGTAAGGTATGTATTTTTGCTGATGATACTAAGATATGTAACAGGGTTGATGTTCCAGGAGGGATAAGCCAAATGGCAAATGATTTAGGTAAACTAGAAAAATGGTCAGAGTTGTGGCAACTGACATTTAATGTGGAAAAGTGCAAGATAATGCTTCTTGGACGTCAAAACCCAAGCGCAGAGTAGAGAATATTTGATAGAGTCCTAACCTCAACATCTGAGGAAAGGGATTTAGGGGTGATTATTTCTGATGACTTAAAGGTAGGCAGACAATGTAATAGAGCAGCAGGAAATGCTAGGTTGTATAGGGAGAGATATTAGCAGTAGAAAGAGAGAAGTGCTCATTCCATTGTACAGACCACTGGTGAGACCTCACTTGGAGTTCAGAGAAGGGCTACTAAACTGGTTCATGGATTGCAGGATAAAACTTACAAGGAAAGGTTAAAGACACTTAACATGTATAGCTTGGAGGAAAGACGAGACGGGGGATATGATAGAAACGTTTAAATACATGAAGAGAATCAATACAGTAAAGGAGGAGACAATATTTAAAAGACGAAAAACTACCACAGCAAGAGGACATAGTCTTAAATTAGAGGGGCAAAGGTTTAAATATAATATCAGGAAGTATTACTTTGCTGAGAAGGTAGTGGATGTATGGAATAGCCTTCCAGCTGAAGTGGTAGAGGTTAACACAGTAAAGGAGTTTGAGCATGCATGGGATATGTATAAGGCTATCCTAACTATAAGATAAGGCCAGGGACTAATGAAAGTATTACAAAATTGGGCAGACTAGATGGGCCAAATGGTTCTTATCTGCCGTCACATTCTATGTTTCTGTGTTGCCAATATCCATGCTCTTCATTGTCTGCATGGTCTTAGGTCAAAAAAAGCAATGGTCCTGAGTCTTTTGACCAAACAGAGCTTAAACATGACCGATGCACGGAGCAACTGTAAGCAAGCATATTCACTGAAATGACAGTTCATTAGACATTGCAAATCTATAAACACAGAGGCTGTAATTCATGAAATCTTTTAATTTAAATAAACAATTAAAAATCATGACCGTGGCCGTTTAAGTATTCTGGCATGCAATTGACAATTCTAATAAGGCCTTACTTATTTTGATCAAATTGGTATTCTAAAATATTTTGCCTCTTATAACAACTGTACCGTTACAACTGTAACTGAATATGTCATTCCTGTGTCCATTTTCCTGTACAGCATGCTGCGAGGGATGAAATCCTAGCCAATGGGGGAAGCCTTTCACATCACCATGGAGGTAACAGTTCGTTTAGTTCTAATCCACAAAACATATTGTTTCACACTATTCAAAACATAAAACAATTGCCATTTGGTATTCTAGTAGACTCTGTGCTTGATAGCTTGTTATAATGTGGATGTCTGTATGTGGTTTATGAATGAACATACATATTTGTACAGAGTTCATTTTTTGGGGGCGGTTTATGAATTCATAATTTAAAGTGACATGGTAGGTATTGTAACTGCGTCATTTCATTGAAGTGGTTATAGTGTTTTGAATTTCCAGGTGCTGTCCTTCCATTCAGCGTTAAACCATTTAGAATGTTTTAATGCTAAACGAGAGTCCTCGGCCGCCAATCCCTTACGTTCTGCTTGGACTATTGAGAAAGCATTGACCTGTACAGCCGTGATGGTTGATTGTGTCAGCTGACCACTTTCAGCTAGTTACAAATGCCATTGCTGGTATGAATTGATATGGCTAGAAGAAAGTGTGTGATCTCTGCCTTAGCCACACCTCCAGTAAGGGCCAGGATGTGTGTGGCAATGGGGCCTTATTTAGCATTAAACTGCTTGAAAATGGTTTAACACTCTAGGAACTATAACCAATTCAATGAGATGAAATTATTATAATGCCTACAGTGTCCTCTTAAAGGAACACTATAGAGTTGTATTCCTAACGAACGCTATAGTGTTTCCCTACCTATCTAGTTGTCCTCTCCCTATTGCAGGGGTTTAGCTTTCTTACCTTGCATCCCATGGCATGCTGCTGTTCTCACTGCCCATCCACCTCTTTGGCTGAGATCATTAATGTTTATGATCTCAATCAATCAATTGAACTGTAACATAGTTTAACTCTGTTATAGATGCAGAAGTCTGTCTAGTGGCTGTTTTCCTGAAAGTCAGTAGAGGTGTTTTAAACTTGCAATGAAAACATTGCCTTTCCTGCGAAACTGGAATGTTGTCAGTTGAAGGGTTAAAATGGCAGGGACATGGCACCCAGACCACTTCATTGAGATGACGTGGTCTGGGTGCCTATATCGTTTGTTTATAGTCCGTTTATGGCCATAGTAGCCAAACTGAAAACATGCTGAATTAGATCATTTTCCAAATACATAAAAATCAGTCCTCCGCTCAGACTCTCACTATTCATGGACGGCAGCATTGACCATAGTGCACATCAGTCTCAATACATATGATAAAAAACAAAGAAAAGAGTTACTTGCACACTATCCCAAATCCTTATGCAAATTAAATAACCTCCAGTTATTTTAATATGCATAGGGATTTGGGATAGTTAGAAGTAACTCTTTTTTTTTGTTTGTTTTATATTGTATGTACGTTTTTTTTATTAAATCATTTTCCAGTTTGGATATTTTTAACTTAAATTTTAAATTCACTTTGAATTCATCTTGATTTCTCAGTATATTGAATAAACCTGTAAATATATTTCAGTGTATCTGGGAATGTTTATATGCACGTATATGCGTGTCAAGAAGGTAGGCCGAGCCAGTGTTCAATTTTAAGGGGCCCCAAGAATTCTGATGGCAACCCTAACTATATCCAACCGTGAGCAGAAATGCTAGGGTGAGAAAGAGCTATTCACTTCTTTTTGCATCTTGTGTTATAGAATAAATATCTATTTGGCATTACTTGTGATGACAATGTAGCAGTCACATATTATTATACCTATGTCAGCCTGGCATTTTATTGTATCCGTTAGGTCTGTATGCTGCATGGTCTTGCTGATATCTCAATCTCTGTGCAATCAGAACTATCTGAATATATTTAAAACACGGGAAAATACCGTATATACTAGAGTATAAGCCGACCCGGATATAAGCCAAGGCAGGCACCTAATTTTACCGGGAAAACGTATTGACTCGAGTATAAGCCTAGGGTGGGATATGCAGCAGCTACTGGTAAAATTCAAAATAAAAATAGATCCCAATAAAATTACATTAATTGAGGCATCAGTAGGTTAAATGTTTTTGAATATTTATTTACAGTGTGTGTATATAAGGAATGCAGAGTGTGGGTGTGTATGTGTAGTGTGTGTAAACTGGGTGGGTGGGGGGGGAGGGCATTTTTTGTTTTAAGTTTTTTTTATTTTGTATTCAGTAAGAATAACATAATAAAGTGTAGCAATACACAAATACATAGTTTACATAGTTTTTCGTTTGTTAACAGAACAGTTAAACAATACTAAAGAATAATATACCTAATATATCAAGTGCTAATTAACATAGTGTTGATATTACAAATTGCTAATTATTACAATAATTAACTTTGGCAGTGTGTGTAATCCAGTTCAACAGGCAAAACATTTCAAATTGTATTTCAAATCGGCAGAGTTGTTGGTTCAAGTGGTCTTTGGTAGAGCATTTTTCACACTAGTCTATTCATAGATAAATGTGGCATGTTAATCACCCAAATTTGGGCCTATCGTAAGTGTGATAGTTAGTTCTCACCTGGCCAGGGAGGGGGGCTATGACATTCCCTGGTGGTCCAGTGGCATGTACTGAGCAGTGGGGGGCCGTCAGCAAGCTATTACTTACCTTTCCAGCAGCTCCCTTCAGCTCCCTGTCTAAATCTTGCGGCCAGCATTCCGCGCGGAGCGTTGCCATGGTAACCCGTGGCAACGCTCTGACGGCCGCGGGACTCGCGAGATTTAGACAGAGAGCTGAAGGAGCTGCTGGGAAGGTAAGTAACAGCTTGCTGCCGGCCCACCCAGGACCTCCGGGCTTGTAATGAGCCCGGCGGTCCTGGTCTGTATTATGGCAATGTAAGTTGCCATAATACAGACCCTCACTCGAGTATAAGTATAAAAAATGTGCTGAAAAACTCTGCTTATACTAGAGTATATACGGTAAATAGTCTGTAAAACTCACTGATGGCAATGAAACAATCGTGGCAGAAAAGTAATAAATAATTTATAGCTGTGTTATATAAAACAGTGTGCCAATGAAATTGACTTTGCTCACACTACCATAAAAGGCAGTAGTAAGTAAAGGACAAATCCTTGGATCACGTCTGCAGACCCTTGAATGTCATTAGTGAGTAGAACTAGGACATCCTTACCTTGTTTACATGAGCAAGTGTGTGGTTACATACAAAAATCTGTTAATCTCCGGAGCTTAAGTTTAAGACATTTAAAGGTTAAAACATTTCATTGACATAGTGTCAGTATTTGTGTTGTACCCTGATTAACTGGATGTAATAGGTGAAACATAAATACCACTTAAAAGAAAGTTTGATGAATGATGGACATCCTAAAACCTAGTTCCCTTTAATTGTGGTTTGTACCACTGGAAAACTTTGTAAATTGCTCCTACTAAAGTGTTTGGTTTTTACTAACTCAGGCGTTACGAAAAGAATACGACATTGATCATATGTGGGTTTTGTCACATTAACATTAGGAGGTTTGTTTTTTGTTGTAATTTGTATTTAAAACAGATGTTGTATGTTAAGCAACATTCTCTGTAGAATAAGTGGTTCGTACTACAGTGAAAAAATAAATATCCTCTCTGCAGAGGTATCTCAAATACAGTGAGATGGTGTTACGTTCACCAAGCCCTTCTATGGATTTACGGTTTCTCTCCTATGATGAAAGACAAAGAATCATTAAAGGAATTTATGATCTTCAACCATGCTTGATTATTGCTAGAATGTTACAGTTGGGACTCGACCGGTTTAATCAAAATCTAGCTGTCATCCCCAAAATATTGATACCTGTTTCTGTCGAGTAAATCTTTGCTTTAGCTTGAGGGTCACATAAACCCTTGGAACCCACATGATTCATCACCCCACAGAATACATATCTGTAACCAGTACGACATCCACGTCATCCAAACCGCTACAATGACACCCTACCAGCCAGCTACCAGAACACATCAGTCATTGCTATTGCACATCCAAAACCCAACAGGTATTATAAGTACCCATCACACCATGGCTCACATCTCCTTCATTGAATCCACATCATCCACATCATCCATTTTCCACATATATAGTAATTTTACACGCAAAACCCATTGATTACCTCCATGGTATGTAATTCACCCCCAAATTATGGATCATGCTAATTAGCAAAGTTTCATTGTTCACTGATTTTTTTCTTTTTTTTTCTTTCATCATGTAGAGTAACTAAACTATGGAGTTAATTACATTATGTTTCAGTATAAGATCTCAAGTGACAGTTTAAGTTTTTATTTTTGTATTCGAAAAAAAGAAGAAAGTGGCATCACTTTGGTCATTAGCATTTGTTTACCCTTCTAGATCTTTCAGTATAGAAAATATATCATTATTAAATATACTTTTTTTTAAAATCCTTAAATTGTCCCCCAACATACAATACAAGTATAAAGCAAATCACCTTAGGGGCCTCCCTATATTTAGATCATAGTCACTTAAGTACATCCTGCAACTGCGTGACCGCAGTTTTAGCTTAGTTGAGAAAACAATAATTATTCTATCGAAAACTTCCAGTCCTTGTATTTGTGCCCATTTAATCTTGGGGTCCGTGCAGTCCAAAATTTAATGTGTTTTAAGATGCCTGTTGTTTGGTATTACATTTGATTAAACATTCTCCCATTCTAATTTACAAGCAAACAAACAAAAAACACATTAGGTACAGCTTTTTTTTTTCTCAATGGATATGGTTGTTTTCTGCAAACCTGTTGCTGTTGCAATATTTGCATTTGAAATGTATTTTTGCAGTGTATGACTTCAACTCGCTGCTCCGGATCAAGAAAATGAAATCCTCTTTATTTACTGACCTTCAGAACTTGGCCTGACGTTCTTAGCTGAGCTTTTTGAATTTAGGCAAAAAAAAGAAAAAAAGAGAATGGGGAATGGGAGAGCGAATATTGATGCTATTTCTCTTGTACTGTTTGCGCTGTAATTGTGATTAATAAGCTTTACTTTCACTATCTGGAAACAGACAGGCTGGTTTGTCTGCCTACAATCATGCTGTGATAAATGGAGCTATTTTAACTCTGGTTTTGTGTATTAAAGAAAACAGATGTAGTCAAAGTCTTCAGGCTATAAGGAAGTATAAACGTTGTTTAACTCCACTTCCCTGTTCATGTTATTGTAAATGAGAAGCTGGTCAGTTTTCACATTCTATTCAGCAGCGGTTTGATTTTTCTTTGCGATTTCATGTAAACTATCGTGAATGGTTTTTATAGTCCTACTTTGCTTTAAACGCAACTTGTAATGAGTTATGTTTCTTCTTTCGCTGTTGCCAGTTTTTATGTAATTTCAGATTTTGGCTGGGGTATCATTTTGAATAATGGTCTCGTGCAACATCTGTCATCTTGGAATTCTTGATTTGGGGAAAAAAATGTTTTCTGCACTTTGTGACGCATTACTTGCATTTGAAGTTCATGGTAGTCATTTGGGTTTGGAAACCGTTGTATGTTGGCAGCAAAACAGCATCATTAATTTGTGAAGAAAAATGCAGGGCATTTTGCCTACGCAAGAACGCAACCATAGTGTGCGCATGCTCAGCCCTAGCTGTACATTGGATTGCCAAACTCTTGCTACATTGCTGGATTGCTACACTGTCGTACCCCTCCTGCGATCCCCTCTGTCCTGATTTCATGAATCCTGGGAAGGCATGCCACTATCAATTGTTGGAGCATTGCAGAGCTTGAATACTATAATTTACATGTTGAAAATTTCCCCTATAACTCCACAAAGTTTAAGGAACTGTGCTGTATGCACAAATGTGTCCATGGTCTCTGCACAGCTTCTGCATGTGAGTAAGTTTGACTTACTGTGTGATCGGGCCATGCTTGCTCTGTTGCTCATACTACTAAGATTCTTGGATGGCTGAATAAGGAAACTGTTCTTCCAGAATCCATATCAGAGTGTCAGGTTTGACATCAGATTCTGAGTTGAAGAGAGAAGTGAACAATTCAACAATTAACAATTCACATTTGCAACCGTTGTTTGCAAAAGAATCTTACAATAACAATTGACAACTTATAATTACCAATTGCATATTAATATGCAATTGCTTGTTACATCTTAATGATGAGCAAATATACTATGATATAACATAAGATATATGATATGCATTGTGAGTATATACATCAAAGCACTATCACTTTAATTGTTTAGTTTTGACACTGCATTTTTTTAATTGTTTCACATTAATTTTACATTATATATTTTCACAAGTCTTACAACAGAATAATTAAATCCAATTTAGTTAATTTAGTACTAGCATTACTTAATTTGTTTCTCATGTTAAAATTAGTGTAAGACCCACCGATATCTGGGTATTGTGGTGTAGTGGTGTGCTTTACACAATATGGCTATATGGCGATCATGTTTTGATGTTACAAGTGTGGCATATCTATATCAGAGGTAACACACTGTGGCCTAGTTAATATTTCTAGACTAAAAGTCCCATTAGGCTCTAGTAGCACATGCCCATTTATGAGATTTGTAGTTCAACAGCATCTATGGTGCAGTATGTCGGTACCTCTGATCTATAAGAATGGGATGCAGCCTGTAACATCTTTGGAAATGGTTACATTTGACCCTTCACTGGTGTCTTAGATCATTGACATATAATCAATGGATCCAAGAATGAATGGGCTTAAAATAAAAGTAATTACCCTTTTTCTCTGGTGGCTTTTACCTCGAGAGTAGAATTAAGATGAATGAATGTATGGACAATGTATATTTATTGCCATTGTCCATGTGCATTAAAAATGAATATCTTAGCATTTTGTCTTACATGTTCTGCATTAGAATTAACTTTTTTTTTCTTGCTAGACAATTCTACTTTTTGCCATTTCCAAACAAGATATTCCGATTTTTAGTGGTTTGATCTACAGTTGTTAACAGATTGTATTTGTATTTTTTCTTTCTTTTTCTTTATAAATGTCTGTTGAATAGAAAATGCATTTAGAAAGATGATGGTAAATAGATATTACATTCCTACAGATATTTTTTGTGAGTTGGTTCTTCACATCTGTGTAAATAGGATTATGATATGATGTCAATATGCTTCTAAATTTAAAAAAACGTTTGTCCGTTCTTTTTTGTGTAAGTTTATATTATTATAGAGGTTTTAGTTTGTCTTTGTATGCTAATGTTTATTCCATAATAATTCAATATTTATCATGCTCAATGTAGAATTATGATCTGGATTTCAGAAATACCACTTGACATTCTCGAATATTCCTCTCCACAAATACAAGGCAATCTTGGGAAAGTCATTAGACATAGCCTTAAAATGTAAATAACAATATTAATATTTAGGAATATAAAGGAACATGCTAAGCACCATGGCAGCTTACTGTAGTTATTATAGTGCCAGGTGTTGTCCTGTGGTAAGATGTTATTCAATTTTTTGTTTTTGTTTTTGAGCACGGTTTGACAGTTCCATGTCAAGTCCAGGTGTAACTTTAGCGCAAAGCAGAGCATTCTGAGTCAATGATTTTGGTCCTGCATCAGTCCTATTTTGCTCTAAAGTGACATCTGGCTTCCCCTGGTAAAAAAGACTGGATACAGTGTGGGTGCCTGGTGGGATCAGGTAAGTTGTAACACTGTGGGACAGCATGATGACACTCTGGGCACAATAACCACTAGAGCTGGCTGTAGTGGTTAAGGTGCTTGCAGTGTCCCTTTAAGTTGTGAAAAGGATGGTTGTGTGTCATATGCAGGATATAAAGCATATACCTAATATGTGATGCACAGCATGGTTTGGATTGCAAATTGCCAAACTATGTCTCAGCCTTTAAGCCTAAAACAAATAAACACACGAGCAGAAGGAGTTTTAATTTCAAAGTGTGCTAATCTGTTCAGCCCGTTCTGAAATTGAATATTAAACCGTGCACCAGCTGTTTGAAATAGTTTTAGATTTTTCTTTAAAAAGACAAAACTGTAATGCCACAATTTACAGTATTTTTCAATTTTTTTTAAAAAAAAGTAATGTTTTTTCAAATATATATTAATATACCTATATAGTATAGCCAATAACTTGTACGTGATGACACAGAACCCCAGATGTATAATCTAATCATTTTAAATCTATCCATTCTCATGGGAAGAATTTCCATTTGTTTCAACTTTAGTCAATTCTATAAATGGCAAGCATGATTGTGTGTGTGTATTTGTATTTAGATATTAGACAATTTGAACCTGATGCAGCCATTGTGTATACCATTTCAAGAACAGACAAACAGGAATATGTTTTCAAGTTAAAATATAAAACAAATGTGTAAACTCCTGCTGAGTCACATCTAGAGAAACGATTCCATAACAGCGTATCGTATTTTGCTATTCCGTTGCTTCTAGTGGATCTACATGTACATAGTGTGAACCCCCAAAAATGTATAGTGTACTATGGACGGGGTTAATGAGGCACCTGTTGAAGCAGAGAGATGAAACACCAAGAACACACCATATTGCAAACTGTGTTTCCCTTCTAAATATCAATAGATGTTGTTAGGTGCGTATTACTGAGACTTGTAAACCAAGCACATTTTTATGCAGTTTCCATAGATAAACCGTGTTTTATCTTTAGGAATATCAACCACACACCAGTGACTTAAAACGTAGCTCCATGTTATGATGCCTCTTTACTGATAATTCATTTACGTAGTTAGATGTATCCGTTACTTAAACAGACCCAAATGCTTTAAAGCCTGTTGTGGTGCAGAAATGTCTAGCAACAATTGCAGTTTAGTTATGAAGTGGCTGGATACACAAAGTTACATAATGAGGACTGCACAACATCTACTAAAATTAAATTAAAAAAATTAAAAATCCGTTATTGTTTGCAACACTCACTAAGTTGCAAGGTGCCTTTGGGAGCAAAGTCATTCCTAGGGTTGCCTTACGGTTAATCCTGCTCTGAGCATAAGAGCAGTTTGTCTTGAAAGCGATCCCAATGGCCAAGTTGCACACAAGCCTGAGATCACCAAATGTCTGGAGTAGTGGACGTCTTGGGGCCATTGGACTTATTGCTACTTGCCTGACTGCATAGTGACAACTGTAAAGTTTAGTGAAGTAGGAAGAATGGTCTGGGAAGGTTAAGAGGCATCCTAATAATATGACATGTTAAACAATTCTGTACTTCCAACTTTTGTGACAACAGCCGGGGGATGCATGACAATGCCTCCATTGATAAAGCGATCCTCATACACACATGGGTTACTCTGCTGACCCGTACAAAGTCTGAACCCTTGAGAACACATCTGGTATTAATTGTAACATCAGCATTCTAGCCCGCATTATACAATATCAGTGCCAACCACTCAAATGCTCTTATGGCTTATGGGCCCACATATTAATGAATATGTAATGTCTAGGAGGCTTTTTCATGTACATAGAAGAATACATGTGGTAAGACAGTGATGGGAAAAGGTTCTATTTGGTGTTCTCTAATGGTCTGCCAGCAGCTTAGCAAATTACCCTAACATATACCTTTCATTTAGATAACATTTTTCTATAATTTAAAAAAAAAATGTGAATATATATATAGAATAGAAAATAGTTTCTAACTTTCTTTTATTCTATCTCAGGGTAAATATGTAGTTATTAAATTATATTTCCCCTTATATTTTTATTTATTTGTTACCATTATTATGATTGTGCTATGAGATGTACACTTTATCCATTGCATGACTTGAAGATAAATTTCCCATTCACATCTGTGCATTCCGTTTGGCCGTAACACTCTTCGTGAATTCCCCCACGGAGCACGAAATTTAACATAGCTAACACTTGTACATTATACATTTATTTAAAAAGGAACCCTGGATATTCCTGCTGTAAATTTTTTTTTTTTTTTTTTCCGTTCTTCACTTTCTTACTTTCCACATCGCTAATCAAATGCACATTAGATTTATTATTGTAAATGTGTAAACCATAGAAAATTTGACAAGATAGATGTGTAAATTATCACTCTGACAGAACTAATGATGCACTCGAAGCACCTTCTGTTTCCCAGCACTTGGTGAGCGACTTCATTAAATATGCAATGGCCGTTTGGTGGCTGCTCCGAAGTTAGTTGCTTTCCTTGTGAAATTGCTATATTTCCTGAGGTGGATGAACAAGCAGGCTTTCGGGCTGCTGGACACCCCGCTGTGTCTCTGATGTGCTCCATCTTGTTGGTGCAGTTGTTTGAAGTATTTTCAGGACAATTGCATTTATAACCATGGGACGCATTCCCCACAGCTATATTACAGACAACAATTACAGTAAGAGGCTTTCTATGCCCTTTATATACCTAAAACTCATTGCCGTGCTGTAACTGTGAGACGCAAGCACTAAACAAAATGATTTTTCCCAGGGCATTGCTCGCAATACATTGTTTTGGGAGTTAAAATAGAAATTTGCTAAATTTAGGCCAAATAGTGATAAAACATATCATTTTCAACTCTGCAATACTCTGTTTTAATTTTTTTGTCTCTCTCTACCCCCCACCCACCCCAAATTCAGTTTTTAATTCACTATCATGTGAGTGAACGCCTCAGTCCTGCTCAATGTGGCTATTATTGCATTTTAATTAGGAACATTAATAATATTAAAAAAAAAAAAAACTCTTCTTGATTTACCAACATTTGATACAGTAGGCACCTCATGAGAATAAATTAGTCCAAGTACATGAAACTTTTTTTTTTTTTGCTTGTTTCACGTACTCCAACAAGCAACGAGAGTTCAAATTGTAATCACTAAATTGTGAATTGCCAGGAATTCTCTACAGGCTGTCAAAAAATAGGTCTGTATTGCAAAACCTGATTCATTCTGCCAAGTCATCTGTTTTCAAATCTGCTTCTCTGCAAACGTTTGAAAATCCCTGGTAAATCGCCGGCAAATTCACTGTTAGGAATAACACCACATATGTTTTAAGGGCCACTTGTCAGAGTTTTTAAATAGACAAAATGTACGGTAATCTGTAAATTGCAAGTACATCCTTCTAAAAAAATGTCAACCTTTGAATTATTACAATTTATTACCAAAATGCTCTGCACACATACAGAATACTGGTTTAAAATCTGATCATCGTATAATGCATACATGTAAACACACATATTGCTAAAGAGACCAAATCGGTATCTAGATACTTACTGTCTTTCTGGCTACTTCCGTTTGAGTTCAATGCTTCCGATTTGGCTTTAAGACTTGAATTGGACCTTACCACCCACATATTTGTAGAGTTTGGTATTTAGTGAATAATTCAATTTATTTAAATGTGTTCTCACTGTGTGTGCTGTATTCACTAGGTCTAGAACTGAATATTTTGCAGTTATGTTTTTTCAGTGTTGGATTCAGCTCTGCAGGAGAGAATAATCAACTTACATTATAATACCATACCACTACAACACAGCCCAGTTAAACCACTGATATTGCCGAATTAAACTGCAACTTTTCTTTTTCGTTCTAAAATCTAAATGT
This sequence comes from Pelobates fuscus, assembly GCF_036172605.1. Lineage (NCBI taxonomy): Eukaryota > Metazoa > Chordata > Amphibia > Anura > Pelobatidae > Pelobates > Pelobates fuscus. The sequence goes on from NC_086324.1 coordinate 45,642,435, forward strand.
TTATATTTCATTTTATTTCTCATCAATTTTTTGCACTTGTCCATGTTTAGAGCCATGTACCAGTCCTGAATATTCATTTTATATTTTATTTTCAGAAAAAGTTTTTTTTTTTTTTTTTTTTTTTTTTTAAACTCCACAATGTAGACAACGGCAGACGATTAGGGCAAATTCTTAAACTTCGCTATATGTACTGTTTGGCAGTTTTCTGCTAAATATTAAAACTTGTTTTTTTATTTTATTAAACCCATCGTTTGCAAAACCATATTCTGTATTTAGTATTTCCATGTAAGCCTTTATCTTCTAGTGTCACAAACTCTTTGCTGACCATTTAATTATACTGTATATTTTTGCTTCTAGATATGTTTGTAGATACAAGTAGATTTTATTATGATGGTATTGAGAGCATGTTTCCATGATTATGAAAAAACAAAAAATACTTCTCTGAAAGATTAGTTCCTTTCCTGGTAGCCTCAGGGTAAGAGGGAACGGACAACCACAAACATTACTTTGTTTAAAAACATCTATCCAAAAGTCTTCAACGCTAGAATGATTATGGCAGATATGTATTATGGATTTATGTAAATTGCCATTATTTTGTTTTAAAGAGATGCAATTACTTTCCCTTTTAGACATGTGAGTATTGTGTTAGTTCGTATTTCTCAACACCTGAAAAATTTTGAGATTTACCATATGGTAAAATCAGATTTTGTAAAATATAGCCCAAAACTGAAGTTACGTATATATAGTTGTTGTTTGTTTGGTTTTTTTTAACCGTATATTTTATTTTAAGATTGGTTTTCTCTTTATAAAGTTGTCCTTGATGACACTAAGCAGTTAAAGTCTGCAATTGTTTAAAAAAAATATTTTGGGAGGTCATTTGTAGAGCGAAATGTTCTCGATCGTTCAGATGACATGGTCCGCAATCTTTCAAACATCGATCTCAATGCGCTTTGTTCACTTATACCAGGAAGCATGGTGATCTGGAAAGCAAATGGAAATCTCGGCTGAAATAGCTATTTTGGCAACATTGTTCAAATTCGTAATTTTTTCAGCTAAGCTCTTTTGGCCCAAATTTGCAATTCATGTGTCAGTTCTTCATAAAGATCATGTTCTAAAAATATCGGTTTGAGACTTTTTTTTTTCTTTCTCTTCCTATTGGAAATTCTGGATTATTTGAAAGTAGAATATTTTAAAGAATATTTCTTTATGCTTTCGTAACTGAATTTTCAGTTCCATAGCATTTCCTTGCATAATGAACAAATTGTTGATTATTGGATGAAAGCGGAGAATGTGTATTGCAGAGTGCTTTTACAGAACGGAGGACAGTGATTAGATTATCCTATCACAGCCGCTTTATTTGCAGACTGTAAACTAGTGAGATTATGGCATAATGAGTTAATGCAGCATGTGTGTATGCACACATGTTTAATCCAACTGACACATCTATTGGTTTATGCCATCATGCCTAATAAGTGAATATCACTTTAATGCTCTCACCTTTATAATAGTTTTTGAGCTGTTGAAAGTACACTACAAAGTGCACAGTGTTCTTGTAAAAATGATTTGTCTACCTTATATTTAAGGTTTACAGGTTCTTTTAAATATGAGCATTTACCATTTTTTTTTATTACATTAGTATTTTTTTTTTTCTTTAGAATAGTATAATTAAGCTAGCAAAACGAGAATGTTGGAATGCATGCAGGGCAGAGGGTTACAGCTGTAGGCAGAATTTGGCAAGGAAAAGAAGAGAAAAAATGAAGGCCTTGGTAAATTGGGGGTGATGGCAGGATTGTATAAGTTATCATTTTGGTCAGTATCTTCTGAAATAGTAACTTCATTGCCAAATACCACTTACATCAGGGTTGTCCGTGTCCTGCTCCCCAGATGTTCTCTACCCCTCTGTTGCAGGCAGATAATGTTGGAAGTTCTAGTCCATAAACATCTGGGCGTTGCTGAGTTTGAGACTCTGACGTATGTAATAATAGAAAATGTTAGCTTTGTGTTAAACAATTTCTTTCAAAATTACAGACAAATGTGTGGGTTTTTTTTTTTGGTTTTACATTATTGGTCAAAAAAAAAAAAAAATGCTTTATGAAGTTTACAAACTGCTGCATGTTTTTAAAGTAACACCACTGTCACTTCAAGTTTGTTTTAACGTATACTACCATGCATGCCGAAGATAAAATGTGGCTGATATCATGTAAAAATTTAAACCACAGTTTGAGCATGTGCACTCCATTTAAATACCATGTCACCTATTGCCATTTTACATGGGCCTTCTGGCCTCTGCATTCACTGCACTTTATTTTGTTATGTTTTCATGTTTAATGGCACTTAGGATTCAATTACATTCCAGCCGATAACGTTTATCAGCTCCCGATAATCCTTTTATAAGGTTTCAATCGATTACATTACAATATCAGAATTGGCGATTTAGTGCCATATCCAAAATAAAGCCTGTATGTCCCCCGCGTTAGTGCAGGGGAGCTTTATTACCTCCCCCATGTCCCCACTTGCAATGGGGGCATATCCACTAAATAGCCAGTGGATAATACTTGAATACTAATATCTGGGCGTCCATTGCTGTCCATCCGGTCTTTATTAATAATGGGTGGGGGCTTCAGTCAGAGCACTCTGGGTATAGCCTCCCAGTTGCTAGTATTTTATGACTGGTTAATGGATATGTTTCTCCCTGCGGTATAGGGGATGTTAAGCACCTCACTTGTACCAATATGGGCGTCCTATTTACTCACACAGGCTTTTATTTCAAATCCAGAATTCGAAATTCTATAAAAATATTGATCATTTTCAACTAGGTTTTGCAGATTGGATGGATTTCAAGGCTTTAGTTGGTACATTTTATTTAATTTCTCCTGTTGCTACTAAAGTGAAACCTGGCCGTTTTGAATACAGTATTGGAGATTTCATGATTCATTTATTTTTATTACTTTGTTATTTTTATTTATTTCCAACTCTTGTGTTTTCGGTAACCAAATGTTATGATGTTCCTTTTTTGGAATTTTTTTTAAATGCATATTTACTTTAAATACATAATTTATTCCATACCAAATTCTGGGGACTATAAAACAGAATTGCAAGATTTTGGCAAACTAGCTGATTGAGGATACATTTGCAACTTGACTACAATCAGAGCTTTGTTATTTTTGCTTCTGTTTTGCAATTCGGTTTTAAGTTCACTACAGTTTTATGTAGACCTTACAGTGTGAAACTTTAGAGGAATGTAAAGGGTTACAAATTGAACATATAGGTATAGTTTAAAAAAATTTTTTTTTTTAAAAAAATCAATATATAAAATATATCCACTCATCAAATGCTTGTTTTCAGTAGCAGTTTTGCAGACACGGTGCAAATACCCCATATGTTTGGGCTAGCCAATTAATTTAGCTTAATTTCTGAAAATCTACTATCTCCTAGGCCTTTTCCTCTGGGTACCCGAGCAGTTAGTCTATTATTACTTCCATACAAATGCTGTATAAATTAACTTCATTTTAACCCAATAACACTATCTTGATGACAGTCATGATTTATTTAACATCCGGTTTTCACCTTTAAACTTGGGTGTTCTTTTCTATTAATTTAAAAACGCAAAAAAATGTATATGCCAGAATTAGCTTGGCTGTCCATGAATGCTGGGATTTATAATCCAATTTATTCTTTAAAAAAATAAAAAAAAGGACAGCTTATTTAATTTATAAAGTAGTTTGTTTGCTCTTGAAAAGTTTTGAAGCATGTCTGATCATATTCCCGTAGCAAAGTCTTTTTTTATACCTTTGTAATTTAAAAGCACGCATAATTGTATAAATATATTGAATTTCTATTACTTGAAATCTGTATTAAATTAAAAGAAGCAGTAATTTGTAATGTATTTTTTTTTTTTTTTTTTTTAAGGGATTGAAAAAAACCACATTTCTCTTTATCATGTTTTAACATCTATGTACGAGGATTAAGTCAGACTGTTGAAAGAAAAGCTTTTCGAAACATTGCTAAATGTTAATGTTGTGGCTCTGAATTTTGTATTAACATTTTTTTTTTATATATATTAAAAATATTGTCAACCAATACCTCTTTTATTCTGCAGGAGATCAGGCTTACAAGAATGCCTGTACTTTTTTAATTTTAAATTTCAAGTGTATTTTTTTTTTAAATAGATCATTAGGTGGAGGTTTTAGTTCCTTGGAATTAAATGTAGTTACAATTTTATTATTTGCTAAGCATGCTATAATCTCTGCCTAAGCCTCATCTACATTTTGCAGTTTGTAGAGAAAGCAGGCAGTACTGAACGCGGCCTTCCTTTGGGAATACACCATGGTTAATGAGCGTGATAGTCTGGTGGGCTCAATAAATCAAATAAAGGAAAACATTTCTCATTTCTGAATAAAAGCATTTATCACCCAGTGTTTATTCATTCATGGTCAGAAGATTGATTGGATTCTTGTATCATGGATGTATACCAAAGCATTTCTTTTTTTTATATATATATATATATATATATGTGTGTGTGTGTGTGTTTGTGTATATTTACGGGTTTCTTTTTTTTTTTTCCTTCTAGTGGGCAAGTTGAGAAAGCAGTGGCTGAAGGACAGCATTTCAGATGTCGGAATTGGAATGCTGAAGTCTGTCAAAAATTTTGTGGACCCCGATAACATCTTTGGAAACCGAAACCTTTTATAGATCCCGATGTCCAAAAAGCCACCAGTTCTGTCTGTGCGTGATCATGTTTTAATACTGTACAGTTATCCCACTAAAACAATATATTTTGTCCAGAACTAGGTATGAAATATGTGATGAAATAGGATAAACTAAATTAATTACTATTGTTCTAAAGTGCTTTGTTCAATACAGGTTTCAGAAGAGTTATCTTGCTGTGTTAAGGTTGGAAGTGGGCTCTGATAAGGAAGGGGCAGCTGTCTACAGTTTGCTATTCCTGACCCTTCAGACATATGTTATATTAAGTTGCCCTCACTTGTCAGGTCTTGGAAACTCACTTTATCTTGGCCAGCTTCTATACTTAAGATGCATAGAATGCCACCGTTTTTAGTAAATGGCAATTCTGTAAGTTGCTCAAGCAAAACATTGCGTTATAATCTGCACTGCAGCATAACTTGGGTTTAAGCAAAGAGTGTTGGCTTTGTAAACAAACAAATATAGTTCTCTGGTGGCTCCTGTGATATGGGACATGAATGTGCTCGGCCATCATTAGCTATACATAAAGCAGGACGTGTACAGGTATAACGTGATAATAAACATTTTCCACTCCATTGGAGACCCAAATAATCTCACTCCTCACTGATGATAGAGCCCTGTCATTAAGAATAATTTTTGCACCCCCTTTAAAGATTTGATATTAGTTTAATGGCAGGTTAAGAAAGAATACTTTTGATGACTAACCTACCCAGAAATATGTGGACATGAAGGAAGCTTTGTGTTGTAGCATACAAATTAATTTCTTCTGATCCTTTAACAAGATGCAGTGGTTGGTCCATGGACAGTCGTTTCTACAGCCTATTTAGAGATACAGGCTTTTTGTAACGGTTAGAAAGGCTGTTGGTTCTCATTTCCTTGTGGAAGCTCTTTACCTACTCGGTGTGCAAAGTATGATGTTCGGAACTGCCCGTAGACACAGCTGTTCATGCACCCTTCCGCTAGACTTTCTCTTGGATATTCCACATTAATAGGATACACTTTTTTTTTTTTTTGGTAAATATTTGTGTATTACTGGGCGTTAAGATAACACATCCCTTTCACATAAATCTTTAAGCACCTCTTTTGGGATTTTAGATGGCAAACAGATCTTGCACTTCCTCAACCATATCACTGGTAAAACTAGAATTTTGGCTTTAGAGAACTCATTTCAAAGCATGTTCATTTCCAGCTCAACTGTGTCATGGACTTAGTCAGAATTGTACTTGTAATTAACAAATAATCTTTTTCTTTAACTTTTTTTTTTTTAATTACCAATCACTACCTGTATTGCTGCGCAGAACTTTATTAAACAGTGAATTGGTTTAAATCCTTTTCAGCCATAATACATTTTTGTACAGAGATGCTAACATCTTCATATTGTATGTTCAGAACAGAATTTATGACATAAAAATTAATACTTTCACCCATACTGCTTTATTGTCCTGTGTTTATTTTAGGGTTTCACATGGAGGGGTAAATATCGTATTTTTCCATGAATAAGACGGTTCTAAAAAAAAATTGTCTAAAATTGGGGGTTGTCTTATTCAACGAATGTATAGGGGTTAAAAAACAACAACAAAAAACACTTGTGCACGGGCCTAAGTTAAGATGGTACCTGCCACATTTCAGTGTGCCACAGCCCACACACATACATGGACTCCCTCCCGCTGATCCACTTCTGAATGCTGTGGCAGGGAGGAAGAGGTCCCTATGTGCTTGGGAGCTACAGCAGACATCAGCACTTACCACTAACGGAGCTCTAGAGACATGTCACACCATAAAAGGAGCAGCCATATTAAGGTTTGCTCCACCTCAGGTAGGTCTTGCTTTCTGATATAGATTTATTGGGGAGGAAATGGGGAGTAGAGAAAATACTACTGTGATGTCCCAGCATGCATTATAGAGCCATTAATATCACAGAGTACCATAGCATAGGGGACGCATGAGAATCAGAAGTGTGCTGTTCTCCTCGGAAGTCACCTCTAAAATATCAAAGTTGTTCCATTTGATGTTTAAAATATTGATTTCTGATCTCATGGAAGAGGACATCAAGACAAGGCCCTATACGAATTCATCAGATCTACCGGATTGGTCGCCATCTGGCGAGCACAACATCCTGGTACCGTAGACTATACATTCTACTCTGCCCCTCATGGAACGTACTCGAGGATTGACTTCTTTTTGGTAAACGATATGGGCATGGCCAGGGTAATAGAATCGTCAATTGGGTCCATCACATGGTCGGACCACGCGGAAGTCACAGTGACACAGGGAACCTTTGCACAGCCTCGCCCTGCAACTGGAAAATGAACCCCAGTCTGCTACGAGACCAACAGACGCAAGAGGCAACCAGACGAGAAATCTAACGATAGTTTTTAGAAAATGCGACAGAGAACGTAGCACCCGGAATAGTATGGGCCGCACATAAAGCAGTGATATGCACATGCATACGCCTCACCACTAGAAAGAAAAAACACAACTGAAACAACTACTGGAGAAGCTCTGCAATGCAGAACAGAAACATAAAACAATGCCAACACCCCACCTGGCAAAGGAATTAAGGGACACAAGGAGATCAATTACAGAACTATTAGGCGATTCAGCTCGGGACATCATTTGGTCCAGGAGAGCCTACTACGAAAAAGCGAATAAGGCCAACACCTACTCGCAAGGGCACTAAGACCACGACAACTAAGAACTCACATCGGAGCAATCAAACAAAAAGACGGCACCATCAAAAGCACACCAGCAAGCATAGCCCAGACTTTCACAGAATACTATATTACTAACGTTATATAACCACACACCCAAAAACGTTGACCAAATACAAGAGGCGGATGGCCAAATGCACGCATTCCTAAGGAATCTAAAACTACCAAAATTGTCGACAGCAGCGATACAAAACTTGAACGAAGACATAACAAGTGACGAAATAGACAAAGCCATAGCGGGATTGAAGTCACAAAGCCCCTGGCCCCGATGGTTTTGACGGGGGATACTACAAAACGTATAGAGAAGAACTATCTCCCCAACTAACACAACTTTTCAACAATTTTATGGCAGGCGGGAACCCAGAGAAAGCGATGTCCCTGGCAAACATAATTCTTCTCCCCAAGCCTGGTAGGGACCCCATGATACCAGCAAACTACAGTCCTATATCCTTAATTAACCAAGACGTAGAGATCCTAGCAAAAATATTAGCAGAACACCTTAGCATCCTGAAAACACTGATACATCCAGACCAAGTGGGGTTTCTCCTAGACCTCTCTTTGAGATATGGAGACAGAGAACGGCCAAACTCCCCACTCGAGTAGTATCAATAGAAGCGGAAAAAGCGTTTGATGGAGTCGAATGGACCTACCTTTTTAACCTACTAACATACCTGGGTTTCCCAGATAAATATACATCCTCCATAAAAGCAATGTACAGCAATGTAACAGCCCAAGTAAAAATAGCAGGCACATGGCCCCAGCCCTTTAGCCTAGGTAACGGCACGAGACAGGGCTGCCCCCTGTCCCTGCTGTTGTTCGCAATTTCATTGGAGCCCCTACTACAGGCAATTAGAGAACATCCTCAAATTAAGCGAGTCCGGGTGGGAGACCAGGAATTCCTGGTGTCCGCATATGCAGATGACGTTCTCTTAACGATCACAGAACCGAAGGAATCAATGGAAGCACTAGCCAAAGTCCTTTCACAATATGGAGCCTTCTCCAGATACAGAGCCAACCGGGAAAAATCCAGCGCCCTCCCAGTGGGAATGTCGGCAGTGGACATGGAGCAGTGAGAGCAGCCCACAACACACCCATAGCACAAGGCCATATTAAGTACTTGGGAATCTACCTATCAGACAACCCAAACAAACTACTTCGCCTGAACTACACCCCCCTCATTAAAACACTCATAACAGACATGGAAAAATGGATAGACAAGCCTATTTCATGGATAGGCCGCATACACGCAGTAAAGATGAACATATTACCTTGAATACTATTTCTATTTCAAGCTATACCTATCAAAATAACTAAATCCGACCTAGCACTACTACAACAAGCAATAGGAAAATTCATTTGACAAAATAAAAGACATAGGATCTTGAGAAATATCCTTTTCCGACAAAAACACAGGGGGGGGGACTAGGCCTGCCACAGGCTGAGGAGATGGATGGACCTACTAACAGGATCGGACCTACCCCAATACTACATATGGGTACCAAAGGTACATAGGCCTATCCTAAGTACAACTTGCCCAGCAATCCTAAATTCATTAAGGATATGGGACGCAACAGCCCACAAATTTAAATTAATATTCAACCCATCACCATTGATTCCTCTGCTAAGAAACAGAGCCTTCTCCCCGGGAATGTTAGCAAAATACTTCGCCAACCTAGAAAAAGCGGCACTGCAGAGGATATTCCACATGTAAAGGAATAGCATGCTTGTCACATTTGATGATCTACAACAGATAACACACCTCACCCCAGCTGAATTCTTCAGATTCATACAACTCAAAGATTACATGAACAACTCACACCTACAACACGCAGCAACAGGGCACATGTCCTTCCTGGAAAGAATGTGCCTCCAAGAAACAACACAGACAGGTCTGATCTCAAAACTATATGCTCACATAAGCTCAGAAACAACGGAATAGGGCACACTCACTTACACTGAAGTATGGGAGAGAGAGCTGGGGTAGGAACTCGAGGGCGTAGACTGGAGGGAAATATGGGAGGCTAACACCTCTGTGTCCATATGTGTGTCTCACCAAAAACAGGCAATTAAGACACTCCTCGGGTGGTATACTACGCCATTAAAATTGTGCCAAATTGGGAAAACCCCAACGGATGACTGTTGGAGGGCATGCGGCCTGAAAGGCACATACCTCCACATGTGGTGGGACTGCCCCAAGGTACGATGCTTCTCGAAGGAAACCCAATCTCTGATATCGCAAATATTCCATAGAGCGCCAGACTAAAACCCATGGATGGACCTTCTCAATAGACCTCTAGATAACTGGACAAAACAAGAGCAAAAACTCATACACAAGGTGACCTTGGCGGCAAGGTCAAACGTGGTTAAGGGCAGAAACGCCCCCACAGAGCACAGGCTAAGGTCCGGGGATCCACGTCAAGATTCGATAAAATGTGGGAACCATGGACCACCAGGGACCTGGCCTAAGACGCAAGCACAGACAGGACAGGACCAGCACAGTCACCACCCCCCTACCTACCAGCTGACCCACGACGGGCCCCCTGGGGAAAGAGACAGTATAACATAAGCCGACACACCAACACCCTGTACCCTGATGAACTTACTCTAATACTTATACCTCTCTCTTATCCTATCCTATATTTCTATTCATCTATATCTCTGGTTATTGGACTGGGGAACAGTTCCAAAGTTGAATGTTACGTTGTATAAACTTTATATAAAGAAAAAAAGAAAGCATATTGACATACCGGAATGCCAACCTATTCATAAGGCAAAAAACAATCTATGACTAAACACAGTGTATTATGATCAACATTACATAATATTGGCACTGTTTACTGTATGCTATGCAAAATGTCAAATGCTTTTCTCAAAAATAAAGTATTCAAAAAAAATTCTAATCATGATTTCTTAATTTTTGGCTCCAAAAACAGGGGACGTCTTATACATGTGGGGCGTCTTATACACGGAAAAATACGGTAATTTAAAGTGGCACTGTCATATTTTATTTTTCTTATATTTTTTCCTTACCTTATGCCCTGTGCAACTCATTGCCACTTTCCATTATTTATATATTTCCTTTCTTGCGCCAGATCTCAATACCGGGGTGACTCCATTTTGTTCTCCTCTTGCAGTTTGTCAGTTTGTCCTTCTGGGGATTTTTTGGGACTGACTAATTGTGGGTAAAATAGTTTGGTAATTAAAACGGAGCTTTGATTACTCTCCATGAGGAGAGGGATTGCAAAAGATTACCCACCCCACCAGAATTGATTTTTAAGTGCCTTATAACACATTTTTAGTCATCTAGTGGTTTCTGGAAAGTTGTTAGCAGAGTAGTAAAAAGATGGTTATTGACATACAACTCCAATAAACTCTTGCTATACCCATAAAACACTACTTATGATAAGTTAAATGAGCATCAATCACTTTCTGGTTTAATGAGACCTCCGTTCAAGCACTGCAAATCTTGCAGACCGAAAACAATTGCAGAAACTTCATATGTATCTTTTATATTTTAGTATTTTTAATGTATTGTTTTTGTATGTTATAATTCATTGAAGCATTATATTGGCAAATGGATCAGATCCATGGGCCTTGTCCTCTCTACAGGACAATGTCAAATAGGGCCCTGGAATTAGGCACATGTGACAGGGAGGGGTGCACACTTTGGTAGCTGGCCTGAGCTTACATACACACACACACACACACACACACACACTTTTTTCATATATAAATATATTTTGAAGTTCAGGCCAGCTACCAAAGTGTGCACCCCTCCCTGTCACATGTGCCTAATTCCAGGGCCCTATTTGACATTGTCCTGTAGAGAGGACAAGGCCCATGGATCTGATCCATTTGCTAATATAATGCTTCAATGAATTATAACACATATATATATATATATATATATATATATATATATATATATATATATAGAGAGAGAGAGAGAGAGAGACTGACTCATAATAAGCAAAATATGCATATCCATAAAAGCTAAAGAACTTGTGTGAAAATGTTTACAATATTATGTCAACCTCTTGTTTGTATTCATTTGAAATAAAGCTGAAACATTAATAAAACAAATACTAATTAGCTAATCTGGCTCCACAGTTGTCCTGCATAAATGAATATTAATAGCTAAGTAAATGCCCATTAATTGTGCATGCTGAGTGTGATGTAATGAAACTGAGGAGGAGGTATGGATTAAAATCTTATTTCATACTGTTAACTATAGCCATTTATTTAGTCACTAATATCCTATGCTTAGTGTCATACAAAGGGCTTAACTCTCAAACCATAAAAGGTTAGCAGGTGTACTTCGACTGATGAATACTTCAACTCAGAGGACTACTTGCATGTAGGGTGTTTGGTGCGGTGTACCGAACTTGTTGACTGCGTCGACAGGGCTGGACTATCAAGGAATTGCAGGTATTCTTGCATTTCCCCTACATGCTGTATATTTGTAGCAGTGTGCTGGTGGGGTGAGTCGTTGTAAAGGGCAGTGAAGAACTATGAAAGTGTTGTTGGTTTGTAACCCTCCTTCATCTTTAAGGGAGGTGATTGGTTTAAAACCTGAGCGAGCATGGTGTTATCTTCTTAGATTTTTCAAACAATAGTCTTTTCAACCAAATGATTGACCTTGCAATCTCATTTAATGAGAACTCTTTAATGGAGTGTCGGATGGCCTGCAATTCTGGAAGCTTTGTAGGGGTGAGAATATTTATTTTTACTTTTTTTTACATTTATTTTTACACATTCTTTATTTTTGGCGTGCAGTAGTAAACGCATGAGTTAGAATGGACATTTACTAAATAAATGAACCACTAATGAAGACATTAGAACATGGCATGTAATGGCAGGAGAGACTGCACTATTATAAACATATAACAAGATTAATCCAGCTATGCTTACATGTCTACACAAGGAGTAGAATCGGTGCGAATATACTAAATGAGAAGCTGCCGTGTCTGCCATATCAGCTTTGAGCCTTTTTATTTATTTCAGAAGTAGACATGGGCAGTGGTGTATCCTGGTTTTGTGCTGCCCAAGGCATGACAAAACTCTGGCATCCCCACCCCCCTCCCCGCCTTCTAAATACACATACACACTCACTGACAGACACACTAGCTAACAGACACACACAGTCACTAACAGACACGCATGCACTCTCACTAACATACATGCATACACACTCACTAACAGACACGCATACACACTAACACACTCTCTGACAGACACACACACATTAACAGACACACACATAGTAACACACTCACTAAATGTTTTTATATTTTTTTTATTTAATCCCCCGAGCCTCCCTACCTTTGAGAGTGCTGGGGTGGATTCTCGCTTTCCCTGGGGTCCAGTGGGGTTGCTGGGCGGCCAGCCGGTCACTGCAGTCGACGAGGGAGCACTGATCCTCCTGTTCAGCTTCCTTGTGCACTGCATAGTGATGCCGCGGCTGGAATGACATCATATTCCGGCACGAGGATCAGAGCGCGCGATGGAGCTGAGCAGGAGGATCAGTGCTCCCTCGCCGCCCGCCGGTCAGCTCCTGGGCCCCCCAGGTCAAGAGGCTTGCAAGGCATTTGCCAGGGTGATATGGGGGCGGCAAATGCCTTGTCAGCCTCACGGTAAATACACACCTGAGGATAGGTGAATTTAAGTATTTTACGTTTAAATAAACTATCTTAATGCCATAGACCTGGGTGAGGTGAATGCTGGTCGCATGAACCTGTAGTGCTCCCCCTCGGAGATCGAGGGAGGATTATGGTCGATTTTTGGCTACTTTTGTTAATTAACCATGGAGGTAGTAGGACATCAATGGCTCCAGCACTCTCCCCCTCGGCGGAGGCTGATAAAACAAAGAAAGTAGAAGGGGGCGGGGGGTGGAGTATTTGCAGTGATTTTGTCAATTGAGGGAGCAAAATGAAGAGTCTTGGACCCATCATCGACCTAAAGCTCTTATAAATAGCATATTTTTTCTCCCCATCAAAGTCCATAAATACCAGATCTCGTGCAACTGGCCCACTATCATGAAAAATATAGAAAACCTCAGCATGAAGGTTTCATCTTGCAAATACATTTTAGATGGGTCCTTTATAAAGTGTTTGGATGTATTTTATTTAGAGAGACTGACTGTACAGATTCACTGGCACGAGTTAAAGGGTATTATATATATATATATCTATATCTATATATATATATATATATAGATATATATATATATATATAGATAGATAGATAGATAGACATAAGTGATCCGACATCATACAGTATACTTTCAGTAGGATGGCAAATGTTACCGTGAAGCTGTAAAACTTAAAAAAAAAAAAAAAAAAAGACAAATTGCATTTTTACACATAACATCCATTACAGACGTAATGTATGCTGGCTGTGCACAGTTAGATTATTAGATGCATCACAGGGTTTTAGTGACATTAGGAAGCACGAGAGCCCAGAATCGTGAAAGATGTCTAAAAGTGGGTTATTATTTACTGCAGGTAGACTGATCTGATGTGCAAGCTTCTTCTCTTACAATAACAGATTAAATCAGAAATTAAACGTACCATCATTTTCCCGTCAAAAAAAACATTGTTGACTATTGATCTCGGTACATTCCACTCTCAAATATAATGTGTATGTTTTGGATTTCCTCTTTTTGATTGTATGTAATGGTAACGGAACTCACACAGGATTAAAAACATAGCTGTCATTAAGACTTTTTCCAATATGGTGGCTTAAATCTGATAATTCACTCTAAATGCACAACGATTCACAATCTAGTGAATAATTTTGTTTGTGAAAATATAGTAATAAAATATCTAAAATCTGTAGGTTATATACAACTCTGAATAGGATAATTATCTGTACTTTGGTTAGAGAGTAATAGAATTATACAATTGTATTATACAGGAAAATAATCATGGTTAAATTGTTGTGGATTTTAGAAAAAAAACACACACAGTGTAAGTTAAACAGCAATGAATTAAACATAACTAAAATGTTCTGAAGGTTTAATTATTTAAAGATGCAGTTTTTTGTATTTCTAGAAAAAAAGAAAAAAAAAGCCTAATGAGGTCTTAAGTTAAATAGATCGGTCAGGACCGATATGTAAACATTTTGTATCACTTTCGAGACAGATGTAAAAGTGTTAACAGATGTAAATATGTTAAAACTAGCATTTCAACTTAATCTCTTAAATTCATGTTGCATTGACAGGCGAATGCCTAGAACAAGCAAAAACAAACATGCACACAAATCTAATAGTGGGAAACTCGCTAGGCACACAAAGAACCTTTATGGACTTTACAGCGGGTGGGGCCCTAAAAAATATGTCAGTAGATTGTGTCCACTCATTGGCAGCAGGTGGGGTCCCTAAATATGAAGGGTGGTGTACCAATTGTCCCCCACATTAGATTTCCCCTCCTCCTCAGTAACTAGGGGACCTCAAGCCCCTCGTGCCCCCCTATAAAAAAAAAATACCCTATTTATCCCTCTCACCCTACTAATAGTAATTGGGGGCCAATAAATGAAATATTTGTAAAATAAAAAAAATAATACTTCCATCTTCTTTTCTTTAGCCTCATAAAAGGCCAAATAAAAATCAATAGTTGTGTTGCAACTATTAAAATAAAAATAAATAAAAAAAGAACCGACAAATTATCCATCTTTACCCCACAAGGGCTCTGCGTAGACTGAGCTTGCAGGTTGGGGAAAGCCTTATAAAGCTTTCTTGCTCCATGCAATTTTAGTCAGAACGCTTTGACAGGTAACTCTTGAGATTGACAGGTTTATATTGCCACTCGCAGAGTACATGCCCCCCTGTTAATTATTTTATTAGGTGTCAGGTCCTCCTTTAATAGAGTAGCTTCCCAGTCGCTAGTCTTTTCTTATAACAGTGAGCAGTCACTGGTTGCTAGCTGTTTAGTAGACATGGCCCTACTCACAGCATGGCAGGAGAGAAGATCTAGCCTCTCCAATGCTATTTTGGGGGTCATATTGACCAATACAGGCCAAGGGTTAAGGGGGCATGTAGGGATTTAGGAAGGGTGTTCCCTGCCGCTTCTGTTTTTTTAGAGATTACAAGGTGAAAGCCGCTAGCCAGTAGCTCCCTCCTGCTAATAAACTAAAATGAACAAAGAACGATTAGGACAGCCGAAATTTCGTACAACAAGCAATTCATTCTTAATTTTATTCTTTGTAATTTCTATTAGTTCATTAGTCTTTCGGATGAATGAACAAAACTGCAGAAAATTCCTTTGTCCGAAAACTCATGCCCAAATCAAGATTAGATTAGCCGTGTTAGTCCACTGGTCAATATGCCAAAATAACGAGAGTACTGTAGTATACAATGGTGCCGTTTTATTGAAATAACATAATACTTAAAAGACACTCTTTCATGAGTTTTCATCTCTTCCTCAGGTCTGAAGCAATGCACTTTTTTGTTGTAAAATTTATTAAATGTAAGAATCAAAACTTAGCTTCCAAGCCCCACACTGAAGAGACCCAAATGATTGAAACAGCAGTCAGTTTATTTGTGTTTATTTTTTCATATCATTCCAAACGTATATTTCAAATTTCAAAACCATTAGTGACTTGATATAAAGCATTATTATACAAATTAAAACAATATAAGGAATATTCTTTCTGACCTTTTATTTTCCACAATCGGTGTAGTTTATTTTCTAACACGCATTATATACACACATTGCTGTTACATGTATGGTAATATTTATAGTACTTTCTAAGTGCTAACAATTCCTAGATTCTTCTTCTCTGCACCCGTTACCCCAGAACATGTGCATATGAACATTTAGCACCTGTGTAAATAGTATTTGATAAATAAATGGCGAAAATGAGAAAAGCTGACGTATAACTATATTCGGCTTGCTTTCTTCGTTGGTCAGTCTGCGAATTTGATTGATAGTGATCATTTCAAATATATATATATTTTTTTAAGAATTAACGAGAGGTAAAAAAGAAAAGGAAACCACAATTGTAACTTCATGGGACAATGTAAACTTCCATGCTTGCCACAATTAACCCCTTATTACATTGAACATTACAATCTGTCTGACAGGTGGACAGGAAAATTATTAGCGCCCTTAAACTGCATTGTTTTTTTTAAAAAAAAGAAAAAAGTGTTTTCTACCAGCCAACTTTCCTATCTCTTTGTACTTCTTCGTATTATACCCCTCAGTTGGCAAACTTGTTTAATTCCCAAAATAAATATCCATCAGGCTCTCTACCTCTCTGTTTTCATTTTAGCTTTCTTTCTTAAGATAATATCTGATGGTGTTCAACATTTCAATAAAAAAAAAAAAAAAAAGAAGCTTGATTTGAAAGATTTAGTGCTTGTGTATTGATGAAAAGAAGGGATGCTGGAATAATAACATATTTAAATTGTTGTAAAAAAAATAATTAAATATATTCTGTAAAATTCTCACGCTTTTTTTCTTTACGTGTTTGTGAGTTAACTATAGAGATTGCATCCTTCTTCATCTATTGATTCTGTGTAGTTCTCAAATAGGTTCTCTTTCGTTACAAAGAAGTGACAAAATATCAAAACATAATTGTGAATAACAGAATTGTGAAGTTAGCGAAATAATGTTCTTTGATTTGGGTCAGATTGTGTTGTTGCTAAAGAAAGGGGTATTGCCTTCCTCTCGAATTTTACTCTCAAGCTGTGCTGGAATACCGATTAGGAAGCACAGGTGGCATCTTAGGACCCAGGCTAAGTCTGGACCTGGAAGGCCGGTTCTGAATGTGACGGGGACCCTTCTTGAACCGGCAGGGAGGTCAAAAGGTCTCCTTGCCTGGTCCTGCACTTCTTCACTACCATTGAGGGCTGCACCTCTATCAGAGGACGATCACTTTAAGAGCTTCCTTGCTTTCCTTGTGCTTCTCAATGACTCAGTCATTGATTGAGTGCCTGACCATTTTCATGTAATTTTTTCACAAATATATATATATATTTACTGCTCCTCCTTTTTCTCCCCATTATAGATTTTTTGGTTTTTTTTCTTGATCTGTGAATAAAATTACAGGAACATGCACCTTTCCCTGTACTGCAAAATATTACAATTAATATAAAGTCAACATTTAATGACCATCCCATAGCCATCAATTATTTTTAATTATTATTTTTTATTTATTTTTTTAAATTAATCTCACATTGCACATTTCGGCTAATTCATAATTCAGGTATGTTTCTACTTGGAGTTTAGGAAGTCGTCCGAAGGCCCTATCGGCCCAGATTCTACCAAATTGTAGTTTGGGTCGAAATAAATCTCCAAGTCTTAGAAACACTGTTGAAATTTTAGTTTGATGGCTGAATGAATGATAGCAAAAAGAAAAATCAGTTAATCAGTTGCACCTGTGAATATATTCAGTGTCCAAACAGCTTTGTAATATCGGCCTCCTCCTTACACTTTAATTGTGTGCATAGCAAATAGAAGATGCGGACTATTCTATCTCCCTGCAATAGGAGAGAAATAGAATTTCACCAAGTATAGCTAAACTTGATCACGTGCATTTACCATAATATTATCCAGCTGTTTAAGCTCTAATTTGCCTGGAAAGCATTTTTATAGAAAGTAGATGGAATGAAAATTAAATCTGATACCTGTGTTTGTGTGATCCAGCTTTAATAAAGCATGACTTGCCAATTCCTATTTTCTTTTAATTAATAAAAAAAAAAAAAATCAATGTAGGATATATCATTATTTTAAGTGGAATTAAGACACTGACTCTTTACATTGGTTTGGAATTGCTTACTTTCTAAGGTTTAAAAAAAAAAATTGTACAAAAAAATACAGAAATTAGTGCATTTATTTTCCAGTTCCAAACTGTCCCACTAGGCAGGAAAATCTGAGATTAACAGCCCAAACGAAAAAACAAAACCAAAAAACAGTTACCTGCACATTTACTACTGCAATGGCCATTAAAGTGTAAGCTCTTCTGGCAACATCAACGCAATTCCCTTCAAGCAGTCCTATGTTAATATAACAACTTGCTCCTTTCAGCTCAAAGGTAAAATCTTAAATTATGATCACATTAATCATAATAAAAATAAACACAAAATAAACTGAAAACGGACTAACATTGTATGTTAAATAGTTATACAATACATACAATATTATCTAGTTGTGTCCAGATAGTGCATCATAAACCTCTAAGTCCCATCAAAGCTATTTAAGGGCAAAACATTTGTACTTTATTTATGCCTAGCTACCTCTATTAAAGCATGGGTGACACCATTGCATCTTGCATAGACTATTTGCACCTGCAACTATTTTGTTTGTTTTAGTTCTTTAAAATTTAAAAGATTTTAATAAACAAATTTAAACCCATTGGTACCGCTCACCCCAAGTGTGACCTCAGGACAATTTAGCTGGATATTTGCACCTAGTGGATCAGTTATTTTTATACTGTGTTGGACTTCTTCCCATCTCCTCTCTCGTCTAGGCTTTCCTGCCTTCTCTATACACACTTCTGTACCTCGGATCTACATTGGATAAATACATCTTACTTGCGACTTGTGATATTACATTTATTTACAACTAATTTAAACCATTATGGCAATATTATGCATACACATGCAGGCATTTTTTTAAATAAAGAGTGTCAAAAAGTATAAATACAAACCCCAACTTCTTAAAGATCATCTGGGTTTATTTAATAACACAATACCTTCAATTCTTTTCAATTAGGATTTTCCCAAACCTTTTCAATAAAGTTGAACACCATTCCTCCACTAAGAGCCCTGTGTTACTTCTAATTTCCTATTTGATACATATTGAATAAGGAGAATCATTTGTTGGTCACCTTTCATTTGCCGTGCATGTGTCCTCATGAATCAGGTTTTAGTGTCCTCTAGTTTGTCAATCTTGAAAAATTATGATCTACTTTATTTTTAGGTTAACTGAAATATCATATTATAAAGTACAATCTTATTACATTAGACATTTCGTTTTCTATGGCCTCAATTTAATAAGCTTTCCGAATTATTCAATACTGTTAGTAAAACCTTTTTAAAATTCGGTTGTCTATGTGGGATCTGAGCGCTATTTGGACACTTTGGGCGCTCAGATCCAGACTATCCATGTATATAGGATTTGTGGGGGTCCCTATTAATACTATGTATGTTTTGGGGTGTTTTATGTTTTGTACCTCCAGAGCCTGGGAGATAATTAGTTTAAGCAAAGTACCCTTAATTATCTCCCTCACACAGGCGCGGGGGCATGTTTTACTATGTTTTTGCTGGAGACACCATGCTGGGGGTGTGTGTATAAAAGTGGGCCATCTGGCCATAATAAAACATTCCAGTTGTACCCTTCATCAAGTCGCGACTGAAGTTTGGGTATGCGAACAAAGAAGCAATTGATTTTTCCCACAACCTGCTTGGATTTCGGGAGAATACGAATTTGCGTGCTATGCAAATGGGCTATAATCACTCAAGCCTCTAGGAACTCAGGAGAGTGTGAACGAACGAACGTACTATACAAAGTAGAAGGGGTTCGTTACAATATATGTCTTCTCCAACTGGCTGAACGGGGCAACTTTGGTATGATATTAGGCTACCTCGTTAAAAGATCTTTATGTGCATCCGGAAGATCATGCTTTTATGTTAATAGCATACAGAATTGTCTAGATATTCAAGTCTTCCATTTATGTTATAAAACAATTTGGTCTGTGTACACGTGTTTAGGATCCTACCACATACTTATTGATAGAATCGTCCCATTGAAACTAGAGGCTTATTTTTTTTCTTCTACGGAGGATGATGGAAACCTGAGACTAAATTAATGTTTAGCATTACTCCCTTAAGTTTTACTTTATTCATTCTGTAATTTAAATCACATAAAAGGTTAATCCTTGCAGATTCCATCTGCAATACTCCCTTCATAAAATACCTTTAAAGAAGTTAATGAGAAGAAGCAATTAATCTGATCAAGGAAACCTCATAATAATTCATATCAAGGACACCGCATTGGTAAATCTAGGCGATAATAAATCTTTAAATCACTGTTCCTTAAAAAGTGGATTGGTCTTGCGTTCTGCATTCAGAAAGGTAGTTTATATACACGCACAGGTTAGTGAATTCAACTGAATTTCTAATTTAAGTCCAAAGCAGCTGTATCTTGAAGTTGACATTCACTTTAAATTCTCACCTTAGTAAAAAACATTGTGAGTATACAAAGTACCTTTCTGTATGCAGAACACAAGGACATCCAACTTTTTAGGCAATAACCGTCTCTTAAATGGACACTCCAGGAACCCAGACCACTTCTGCCCACTGGAGTGGTCTGGGTGCCAACTCCCACTACCCTTAACCCTGCAAGTGTAATTATTGCAGTTTTTTATAAACTGCAATAATTACCTTGCAGGGTTAACTCCACCTCTAGGGTCTGTCTACTAGACAGCCACTAGAGGGCACTTCTGTGTCCATAGCACAGATTTTCTGTGCTAGAGCGTCGCTGGACATCCTCACGCTGTGTGAGGACCTCCAGCGTCGCTCAATTTCCCATAGGAAAGCATTGAAAAGCATTTTCAATGCTTTCCTATGGGGAGCTCTAATGCACATGCGTGACATTGCCGCGCACGCCCATTAGGTCCAGATTCCAGGTTGGATTCCAGGTACATTATCCATGGAAGGCCATTGTTGGATTCCAGGTACATTATTATTATTATTATTATTATTTTTAAATATAAGGCCAAACCAAGTGAATAATGCCCAAAAGGGCATTACAATTCTTTTTTTTTTTAACTAAACAACAAATTTAACTAAAGAGAGGAGTAACTATTTTTAAGCTAAATTGGGATAACACCATAACTACTAACCAGCATTCCTGTCTCTAAGTTTCCCCCGTCCCCCTTTGCATCTGATAACCTATATTTATTACCCATACATATTCCAGTTAGAATAGCTGTCTCTGACTTTATTGGGGTTTGTTTACAAAATGTTTCCAGGTGCTCACAGTTCAGATGTTTTTAACTTACACCATTCAATAAAACATAGAATCTATGTTTTATTGAATGGTTTCACCTATAATGTGTGCAATTTTTCATTTTTTTTTTTTTTAAAGTGGTCTGTTTTCCTTTAGATAATAAAATATTAAATCATATTAAAGATTTAGCAAATCATATCACAATCATGTTCGGTCCAAGCAAAGCCAGTTGAAATTTTGCAAATACAAATACTTTTTAATGTTGCCTCTTCTCTATTTATTTTCTCTATGTTTCCTCGCCAGGTGCATAGGAGTGATCTTATACAACTAACAGAGAACTAAAATGAGGTGCCTAACTGCTGGATAAGAGGTGTGGGGCTAGATGGTGGTTTTAACACTATAGAGTCAGGAATAAATGTTTGTGTTCCTTTAAGGAATTCCATTTAGAAACAGTTTTTTTCTTTTCCAGATTCATTTGATAAAACTAGTATTTTAGGACTGAAAAAAACAGAAAAATGCTATAAATGCAGTAATCATAGTTTCTTTCTGACTAGTAATAAACCTGCAACAACATTGTAATATCGTGTGCGGTATTTAACAACTATTAACCTCCAAAACTTTCCCTGACTTGTTTCTCTCATCGAAAGATCTTTTTAGTAGTCTGGAAACAACCAATTCATTTATCTTCCAGATTGGTCCTGACGCCCAGTGTAATATGCTCTCGGACAAGCTTACTCCATCAAATTGGAGGCTTTTTCATAACTGTAAGATCAGTATTTTTTAATGTGTTTTAGATTGAACCACTTTTTGTAGAATATTATTCCACCCATGGCTTTGCCAAAATGTTCATTTTTCTTAAAGTATTCAACTACAGATTTTCTTTTTTTTGTAAATTAATAAACTATATTGTACGAAAATGAAATCTGACCCCACCTTCCAAGTCCGGGTTACTTTACTATAGCATGTGAAAAAATGTTATTGTATTGTGCCCCGGCTCATCGAAACAACGGCTTAGAACTTTGGTAACTCATTTATTTTAATTCGATCTCAGTGTGACAATGGATATAAAACATGCCTGTCTGAATCTATATATATAGTTCTTATAAGAAATCGTATTTATTTTGCAATGCCGGATCACTGTATGCAATATCTTTAACGCATGCTTCTCTGTCATACAGGTATCAGATAATCATATACAGACAGGCTCACAGACTGTAGGGTTGAGTGTGCCGAATGGTAATAAGTAAAATTATCTGGCCGATTGTAACATTGTATTGTGCTGTGTGCAAGCGTTCAGGAAATTGTATACTCTGCACCTGGAGCTATTGCAAATACAAATTTCAATTACATTCCACAATATATTATTACATGGGTTTTCCGAGAAATTAAAATTGGTTTACTGTTGAGAATCAGAATACAGTAAGGAACTGCATATGCTAAATCTTGGAAACCCAGAAGTATTTATTAGCATCTCCAGCACCATCCTGTTGTTAGTTAGTTTGAACTATGGGTTCATCCTTTGACTATGTTTTGGACTTTTGTAATGTCTTAATGTTTCTCATCCAAGTAGGTGACTAGGCAAGATATACTTTCTTCTACTTTATAGGAGGTCCACTGAGTTTACATTACATAGTTACATAGTTACATAGCTGAAAAGAGACTTGCGTCCATCAAGTTCAGCCTTCCTCACATATGTTGTTGCTGTTGATCCAGAAGAAGGCAAAAAACCCAGTCTGAAGCACTTCCAAATTTGCAACAAACTAGGAAAAAAATCCTTTTTGACCCCAAAATAGCAGTCAGATGTCTCCTTGGATCAAGCAGCTATTACCCCACTAAGTATTTATCCAATTGCAGTTTAAACATCTGTATAGACTGTGACAAACCCACCTCTTCCGGCAATGAATTCCATATCCTTATTGCTCTTACTGTAAAAAAACCTTTTCTTTGCCTTAGATGAAATCTCATTTCTTCAAGCCTAAATGTGTGACCTCATGTCCTATGTATAGCCCTGTTTATGAATAGATTTCCAGATAATGGTTTGTACTGGCCCCGAATATATTTGTATAATGTTATCATATCCCCTCTAAGGCGCCGTTTTTCCAAACTGAAGAGATTTACATTTTTTAACCTTTCTTCATAACTAAAATGCTCCATTCCTTTTATCAATTTTGTAGCTCGTCTCTGCACTTTTTCTAGTGTCATGATATCTTTCTTTAGAACAGGTGCCCAAAATTGCACAGCATATTCAAGGTGTGGTCTTACCAGCGATTTATAAAGAGGCAAAATTATATTTTCATCTCGAGAATTTATGCCCCTATTTATACATGACAAAACCTTACTGGCCTTAGCAACGGCAGATTGACATTGCATATTGCTACCTAATTTGTTGTCTATAACAATTCCCAAATCCTTCCCGTGTGTGGTTATCCCTAGTTCACTACCATTTAGGGTGTAAATTGCTTGTGCATTCTTAACCCCGAAGTGCATAACTTTGCATTTTTCTACGTTAAATTTCATCTGCCATTTTAGTGCCCAGTCCCCCAATCTATCCAAATCCCTCTGCAGCAAGGCAATATCCTGCTCACATTTTATTACTTTACAAAGTTTTGTGTCATCTGCAAACACTGATACATGGCTTTCAATGCCCATTTCAAGTTCATTTATAAATATGTTAAATAGAAGCGGTCCCAAAACAGAACCCTGAGGGACACCACTTACCACTTTTGTCCAGCTCGAAAATTTACCATTTATGACAACTCGCTGTACTCTATCCTTAAGCCAATGTTTTACCCAAGAACAAGAATATTCATCTAGACCAATTTCTTTTAGTTTGAAGACTAACCTATTGTAAGGAACCGTATCAAATGCCTTGGCAAAATCCAAGTAGATCACATCCACTGCAACACCCTGATCTATATTTCTACTTACTTCTTCATAGAATGCAATTAGGTTAGTTTGACATGACCTATGTTTCATAAAACCATGCTGATTATTGCTAATAACACAGTTCTTCCCAATGAATTCCTGAATATTATCCCTTAATAGCCGTTCAAATAATTTCCCAGTCACAGAAGTTAAGCTCACAGGTCTATAATTTCCAGGCAAGGATTTTGAACCCTTTCTAAATATAGGAACAACATCTGCCTTCCTCCAATCCTCCGGTACAATACCTGAATCAAAAGAATCTTGAAAAATTAAATACAGAGGTTCACTTATTTCCCCACTTAGCTCCTTAAGTACTCGTGGGTGGATACCGTCAGGCCCCGGAGATTTAGTTACATGCAGTAACTGGGCAGAGTATTTAGAGGGTTACTCCAAACCACCATGACCACTTCAGTGATTTGAAGTGGTCATGGTGGTAGGAGTCAGTATGTGCAGTGTTTCTGCATTGTTAATTGTGTGCTGGGGGCTAGTAACACCCCCAGCACATGTGACTTAGGCAGTCCAGAACACTGTTTTGGGTTTCCTGATGCCAATTGTGTGCATAAATTATGCATGTTTTCAGCACGCACTGCAACATGACAACAAATGCAAAAATCTTCCCCTAGCAGGCAGTGCACCTTAAAGGGGAAGCTAGCTCTCCCCTCGTACCCTACCTCTTATTTCACTACTTCCCTCTCTCCTGGGCATTTAAAAAAAACAAAAAAAATCCTCCCTTCCACATCTTTATTCCCTTCCCCCATCCCTCATCAAAATATTCCTCAACTTTTATTAATGTACCCAATGCATACCATAATTTTACATCATCACGTCATACTACCAGCTGCAGTATTAACACATGGCATGTATTTTGTATGTTTTGGTTTTTGTATTTTTTCTATACCCTAGTTCTTCCATCAGCATAACCTTTAGAAATCAATAATTGTCAGACAAGTGAACATTTTTTCCAGTTTTTCTGTGGTTTTATTCAAATACATCTTCAGTGGTTAGGAAACTGGATTTCATACCTCATGTATTTTACATCTTTCACGGGTCTTTTGGAACTAATGTAGTGATTGCCAGTTGAGTAGCTCCAACCTGTCTGTCTCTCTGCACTATTTGTGTCAGTCTATGTTGGCCATATTCATCAGTTGAGTTGTCTTCAACCACTGGCTCATGATATGACAATACAGGACATATCTGGAAACCTTCTGAACTTGAAAAAACCTACCATCTTTGAAGTTTTTTTTTACCTTCATTTAAAACATGGCATACATCCACTAACCGTGTCTCGGTTGTGTCAATGTGTCTCGGTTGTGTCAATGTGTCTCGGTTGTGTCAATGCCTACATATCCCTCTTTAGTTTGTCTTCTCCCATTCATCTCCTCTGATTGAAAGAGATTTGCATGAATGATGCTATGAATAAATGTTGTGTGTGACAATTTACATTAACGGGCTCAGCATATTAGTAATTCTCTGATGACTGTATTGAAAACCACAACTGCACACCGAACCTCTATGTAGAAACTGTGAAACTGTAGAAACTAATGAGTGGAAAAAAATCTATTAAAATAAAATAGTTCTTTCAGCATTAGCATGGAAACATTAAAGCAGTGTAGTGTAGAACTTACTGATGATGCTTAAAGTTGCCAGGCCTAATTTACTCTAAAGCTGATTAATGACTAAATATAGCAATGTACAATGCTATGTGGCTTTAAATTTGTTTTAGGGATACAAACAGCAGATTATGGTTTTATCTCATGTGAGTAAAACGACAGTAGATCAACATTTAGAATGAACCGTTATCCACTATCCCCGTGCCTACTACTAATAGACAGTATTCGTGGTCCAGTTTAGAGTTAATGTCATGTTCTAGTCTATAATGTTAGTGGAGATAACCCATTCTTTTCTGAGAACCCTGTGACACTGATCACTATTTTTGAGACTTAAATTAATTTCTTCAATATGTGTGAGCTAATATGTTTTAACTTACGTAGATAATACGCTTGTTTGCTCGAGAGATACACTATCCTGACCTGACGTCCTCAAGAATGAATGCCAGTTTAAAACATTGGGGATAGTTATGGATCCAAAATGACCCACACAAATATTTTTTTTATTTATACTAATATTGTTACTAAATGCTAATTCCTTGAAGGAACAGAGGGATCCTGACTAAACTAAGTTCATCACCAGACAACCATAAATTTAAGATCAAAATAAAGCTGCCTGTAGACTTTAATTTAGGAAACTTTGGTTTATTCTAATAGAATATATTCCTATAAATTTGAGAGACTTAACCTCTTAAGAACCAAACTTCTGGAATAAAAGGGAATCATGACATGTCACACATGTCATGTGTCCTTAAGGGGTTAAAGGGACACTATAGTCACTAAAACAACTTTAGCTTAATGAATCAGTTTAGGTGTAACGGTCATGCCTCTGAAGTTTCACTGCTCAATTATCTTCCATTTAGAAGTTAAATAATTTTGTTTTTATTTATGCAACCCTAGCCCCACCTCCGCTGACTGTGACTGACACAGCCTGCATGAAAAAATGGTTTCATTTTCATCAGATGTAACTTTCTTTAAAATTGTTTATCTCCTGCTCTGTAAATTGAACTTTAATTACATGCAGCAGGCTCCTGCTGGGTCTAGCAAGTTACTGACAGAGCAGAAGATAAGAAATTCCAGCTTAAACAGAGTTTGCAATAAAGGAAGTTTAAATATTAGCTGACTCTTCACAGGAAGTGTTAAGGAAGGCTATGTAAGTCACATGCAGGGAGGTGTTACCAGGTCTGTATAAGAAAAGTGTTTTAACTCTTAAATGGCAGAGAATTTAGCAGTGATCATGGTCTATACACCAAACCCGCTTCATTAAGTTAAAGTTATCTTGGTGACTATAGTGTCCCTTTTTTAACATACATTATGCTTTGTTCAGAAAAAGACAAAAAGACAGAACAAGATTGGATTAGTAGAGTAAGATATTGAAAATTGCCAGAACTGATTAATGCTCTAGGTTTGGTTACAAAAGGTGATTCCAAATTACCATAACTTTGAAACCTGCGCCAAGGTTTTATAATAAACCTTTTAAGATGTTTTCTGCTGACAAATTACTTTTACATTCTAAACATACATTACTTTACTGGTAGTTTTTCTTTTTAACCTGGTCAGTGGTAATTCTTCATTTTTGGTCTTTAGACGTGTGATCACCTAGAAACCATAGGTAATGTTAATAATTTTACACATACTACTTCTTCACGTCATTTAAAATATATGGTGGCAGTTTTTCCTTGTGTAAACTAAAATCTTTAAAACAATAATCTTTCTAAATATAAAGTCATGCTTGGTATTTCAGGCTTAATAAAAAGTGAATTAAACGTTCACCAATCCAATTTAGAAATGTGACCCATAACTCGAAGTCTTAATTACACGAACAATAACTGAATTAGTTTATTAATGCAGGGAAAAAACGCAGTGACCTCCCTGACAAATGGCAAGGTGAAAATAATTAATCTGGTCAATTAGAAAGTAACAGACAAATTAAGAAGCCAAAACTGTCAATGTGTTGCAGTAAGTTAGTGTGCGTTGACCTCAGAGAAGCGTGTTTATTTAAATCCTCCCTATTAAACTACTATCTTCTTTTAGATATGTACTTACAATATATTGCAAGGTTAGACATTACTAGTGACTCCTGCAGTATGGATGTTAAGGGTACAGAATCCTTAAACTGTTTTAGTCATTTTGTTTAGAAACTATTTAAATGCAATTTATATGAGCGAGTTTATTAGTAACCTGAACACCCCATGTTTATCACAATCTTCCTTAGTGAGGAATGATGCTATTGTCAACTTTGATAGTACAACCACTCTTTACTAGACCTCACTGTGTAAATTTTATTATAACTATAAACACAGGGCCAGTGCGTCCTATAGGCGACTTAGGCAGTTGCCTAGGGCGCACCGACCCAGGAGGCACAAGTTTCGGCGTGAACAGCGGTACAGGAGAGTCTGTTTCCTGCACCCGGGTTCTAGAAGGTTGAGGTAAAGGTTAGAGCTCCCTTAATTTTCCCTCCCTCTCCTGTTTTGCCACTTTTCAGAAGTCCGAAGCACTTCGCCACTTCCTAAATTTGGCAATTCGGTTCAGCACTTCCAAAATTCGGCAAATCGGAACTTAGGCAATTCTGGACTTTGGCAATTCGGTTTGGTTCGCCACTTCCGAAATTCAGCATTTCAGAAATTTGTCACTTTGGCAATTCGGACATTCGGAAGCATTCAAAAGGCAGAATTGCCAAAATGCATCCGAATTTAAATTTGGACCGAAACAAATTGCACATATCTATTAATTATGTTTATTCAAAGTGTCACCGTCTGGGATCTTTGCATAATTTGAAAGACTCGAGAAAGAGCGAGAGGTACAAGAGAAGGTGAATTATACTTACTTGAACCTGTCCCTTGTGGCGAGTGAAAGCTTCTTCTTGCCGGTCTGCTGCAGTTCCTGGAGGTTCATCTTCCAGGAGCCAACATCAGTGTTGTACTCTTGCGAATGTGTCAGAGTACAACACTGAGGTCTATGGAGGATCCCGCAGAATAGGAACCACCAGTTCTTCAGATCTTTGTAACCTAAGAATGGATTTCTGACTTCTGGAGTTGGAGATGTGGGTAACATTTTCACATTCATTTTTCCTTCCTGTAGTGCTGCCACTTCCATGATGGGTCATTTTTAGGAACGCGTTTATGAAGTTTGGGAATCTTGGTGAAATTTCCAGGTCTCATAGGGTGAAATTACTCCAAGGGAACATCTGCCAGGAAGGAACAACTGCAGATAATCTTTAACATGATCAACTATCCAATTGTGTGCTCCTATTTTAATTTGGTATTCATTTAAATGGTTCCATGTTTATGGTTTATGGTCCTCTTAAAAGTGTGTAGTGAATTTCTGTGGAAAGGAGCAAGATACATTTCTTAAAAGTTTAAAGTTCTTTAAAGTTATCATGTTCTATAAATTCATAAATTCAGATATAGCTGATCATACACTAAACTAGTTTCAATTACACTTGCCCAACAAATTATATATATACCTTTTATCAGTAACAAAAACGAAACTTGGCTACAGTCAGTTCATATAAATGTATTCATATGCGATTTTATCAAAATGTCAGAATTAGCTTACATTTAAAAAAAAAAAAAAATCATTCAAACTTTATCCCATCCTAGACTGACTGCCTAGAACCCCTATATGCTCCCTTCTACTACATAACAAATATGAAGTGGATAAAACAGCTTCCCTGTCCCCTGATATGCCCTACTGAAACTATGAAAACTGCAGGTAGTCTAAAGTTCTTCAAAAGATATGCCTCCTATCGGAAATTAAAATCAGCTCTGATTAGTGTTTATTTACATTATTAATGTTGTTTTCAAGAACGCACAGTGTTTGTCAACTAAAAAAAAAAAAAAAAATGTCCCACATCCAGATGCTCCCTCTGTCCTAATGAATGGTTGACCCAAATTCCGAAGACATGGGAAACTGTCCTTATAACAAACTGCCAAACAGGGGCATGCATTGTGGGAGCCAAAGTTAGCTCCTAAAAATGCAGCCTTTACCATTGTACCATATAGGTGTTTTGAGGAGCATTGTTGGTTCCCATTGATTTAACCTTTACCATTATACCAGATAGCTGGGGGGCAATGGTCTATATTGATGAGAGGGAAGGAACCATAGAAGGAATTACTAAACATACTTAAAAATAGCCATCCATTCATCTTACACAAACAATTTATTCCCTCTTCCGCAACTACATATCTAGCACGTGCACTTTACGAACTTCAAGGTTTTGTCTTTCAGACATAAAGCTGCAAAGCAGAAACTTACAGGAACAAACTGGTAGCAAAGAGGGTAATTATGACAGGTCAGGCTGCCCTTGTTTCCCCGGGTGATGAATGTGTATAATAAGAAGTTTGGTTGAGTGTTAATTGGAATCTAACATTTAATGAGGCAGATGAAATTAGGTAAAGGTGACAGAGAGAATACCATAAAAGAGAGAGACATGATACGTTTTTATTTAGAATCATTTTTTAGTCAAATGCTTGATTGACATTCTTAGAATACAGAAAACACACACAAAAAATAATAGGTAAATAATTGGTAAGTTTTCACAATTTTCCCATTTTGAAGTAAAAATTCATTTTGAGTTCACGATGAATTTTAGACAATTAAAATTGTAGAGAATGTTCTCAATATAAAAATATGCTGAAACCAGAAAAGCTGGTGTGCCACTGTATAATAATATAAAAAAATATATACTAATATTCAAAGAAGGTCTCAAGAGAATTATTTTATAACCACCTGATTGCACAGGAAATAAACTTATCACATAAAGTGTACATTTACGGTTTTTATTCTGCTAGTAGAACCAGTATTTTGCTCTGTGGTCAGGTAAGTTTAAAGCCCTAATATAGTCGGAGTATTTGACAAGTTCAAGAGACCTGGTTTCGCATGATGTGACTGTCTGACGCTTTGCATGTTACTGGCACTGTAGGGGGCTCGTGATTGACAATATTGCCATATGCTGCAATGTGACTCTGAGACAAAATAAACATCTGTTGCCAACAATTAGATTTTCTAAATCTAGACAAACCAGCCCTCAAGCTCCTTAAAAAACTCTGTAACACTAAAGGGACTTATTTGGCTCTATTTGTAACTAATACTATTTCGGGTTAAATTAACCTTTTCCTTTCTTTAATGCAGTCCTGGACTCCATATGGACAGAAAATATAGTAAAAAAACATCGACACCATTATTTTTTATTTTTTTTGCCTTAAAAGTATTATACTCCCTCTGGAGAGTTTCTGTTATCCGTGGAAAGCTTGTGTGATGCTTGTGTCAGATTCTTACATCCGAAAGTGTACTTTAAAATTCCAAGTGATGTATTGTGTTTCTAAACACAGATTTAAAGGATATATATATATATATATATATATATATATATATATATATATAATATAAATACTGCTAAATTGTTCTATTTCCTTACTCCCTTAGGCTGAGGAGAAAATTAACAAAAAAAACATTCTACATCAAAGAAGGGGAAAAAAGGAAGATCCCCTGCTATTGTAAAACTACAGCCCCCATGGTGCTTTTCTTGCCTTAAAGGGACACTATAGGCAGCCAGACCACTCTGTCGACATGAAATGGTCTGGATGCCATGTCTCTCCTACTTAAACCCTGCATGTGAAAGCATCTCCAGTCTGCAGAACGCCAGTGTTTAGATTGTAGGGGTGTCACTCAGACAACCACTAGAGGCGCTTCCGAAAGAACAGCAGAATAAAACTCCACTATTTCTATTAGATGATGTCAGAGATAATATCTGATTGTTGCAGTGTGACATTTTGCTGCACATGCGCACTATTTACCAATCCCTTCCAATGGGAAAGGACTGGCTAAGATCATCGACCGCAATGATCTCAGCCAAGGACGGGATGGCAGGCTGGAGACTGGTGCAAACTACCTTTTTTGCTCCCTGCAGCTTGGGGCCGGGGACCTAAGTGGCAGCTATAGTGTTGGGAATACCCATTTGTATTACTAACCCTAAAGTGTTCCTTTAAAGAAACATCACAGGCACCATAACCACTATGGCATGTTGTCCATACGCAAATAACACAGGGAAAATCTTTGTTCTCCCCGAATTGTTACTGTTTTTCCCCATCCCATAGCTCAGGGTATACTCCTCAGTTATTAACCCTTACAACCCTTTGGTTGAGGGAATGGGAGGGTGGAACCATCCACTGTTAACCTTTTGAGTTCCAAAAGAGTGCAAAAAATGTCCTGCGCTCTTTCCAACTCGTAGACCATTCAGGACCAGTGCTTGTTTATCAAGGTACGGTGATGGTTAACTGAAATACTGGAATGTTTAGAAACTTATGTCCATGATCCTCTGCCAGCCCATACGCTGGCTAAGCATCGTGGGAAATGTAGTTTACACACACAGGTGCCATGCCAAGTCGAGCCATCACAAGTCTATTGTCTTGATGGTCTTGTTCTTTTCTACTCGGGCTATTCCAGGTTTTTTTGTGGTCAGTATTTTGAACGTAAAAGTATTTTAATTTCATTTAATATACAGAATTGCAGTTGATTATAAACAAGGCAAGTTAATTGTACGATATAAAATAACCTGTGGATTGACTGAAAGCTGTAATTTACAGTATACTGTAGTGAACTTTATTTTGTAATATTAGGATTTTATTATTAAATAAAAGTGTAGTAGAGATTTTACTGAGCAGTGATTTACAAGACCCTTTGGAGGATAATGGATTGATTATATTTTATGAGACAGTCAGTGTTCCTAGGATATTTTTAGACTAACCTGTTTTTCTGTGTGATGAGTTTATATCAGCCAGGGAAGAAAAAACATAAAAGAAAATGTTCCATTTATTTGCAGGACATTTATGATTAATTGGTGGGATCTGTAAAAGGAGATTATACGCACTTTTCGTTCTTAAATGGATAGAGAAAGTGTCCTCAAATAACCAGAAATATTCTATATTTTCTTTTATATTTTCTAGAGCTGTATATTTTGGTATAGAGACCAAGTATCTGATTAGAATAGCTTTAGGATAAGTTTTACATCAATATATATTAACAGCTGCTGTAATGGAAGTATGTAGATAAAATGGAAAGTAAACATTTCTGTACAATGCTTCTATAATTTATTGACTTTGCATTCTATTATTCTAGATCATTTTCAGTTGTCATATGTCTCAAAAATTGCATATCGTTTATACCGGTGTATATTGGTAGTACTGTATCTATTTAATTTTGGAGATGTCTGGCATCTAAAACTCTGTGCCAGCATGGAATGTTGCACTTATTTAGCAATGGCATTTCGGTATGGGAACTCTGCTTCTAAATAAGAGGGACTTTTTTTTTTTATTTATACATGAAATCTTTAAATGCTGCAATCATGAAAGGATACTTTCAGTGGTCTTCATCCCCTTCTCTTCCAACAACATGAAAACACATTGCAAATCTTTTTCCTATGCTGACACTTTACAGAAATGTTTGTAGGTCAAATAACATTGCTCTATTGTAGCAACCATGGGGGATTTTAGGTACATAACAGGGATTCTTTGCAGGCTGTAAAAGAATCCTGCAATACCCTGAATAATACAGATTTGTGAATACACTTGCTGTGTGTGGGCGTTATGCTTGTGAATATTATATAGATAGACAATATTTATTACATTCTAGCAGTACTTTAAATAGGTTGACTCACAAAATGCTGTTGGGTTACTTAAAATATCTCAAAAGATGAATTTGACAAATGTTATTAATCTATTGTTGTCATAATGTAAGATAAATAGTGTCTTTTAGGTGTTATGACTTTTTTTAAGGGGATTAGTCATGTCCAAAAATAGTATTTGTGAGCAATAAAATGTGAAAAGAAATATAGTAATTCACATTGCCGTACAGTGGAGGGATTAATAAACACAAGGGTGTTAGTGCAAGAATTTCCCTACTCAGTGAGGCAACATGGGGAGGGCACAGGGGCGGATGACCTGGGTGCAAAATTTGTTGCGGTGCAAAACTTCAAAAGAAAGAAAAAGGAAAGTAGTAATAAATAAAAAAAATGCAAGCCCCCTGCCCCCCACACAGAAAATATCCTAATGTTTGAATATTCTGCACAGTTTTTTAACCATAACGGAGCAAATAAACATTGCCACGTAACATTTTATAGTATTTTTGTTGCTAATTACAGCCATATTGTCCTCAAGTAATCCTTATCGATTAATTATATAATGCCTATTAACCCCTTAAGGACCAAACTTCTGGAATAAAAGGGAATTATGACGTGTCACACACGTCATGTGTCCTTAAGGGGTTAATAGTCTGATTTCCCGTTTAAAGATACCACCATTATCAAGCAGTAAATCACGCTATTAATAGGCATTTTATAAATACCTATTAAATGGTATAAATGCTGACATGCATTGTGTGAATGGAGGCATAGTGTGGGATATGAACTCAGACGTGACTGGTGTGAATGAAGGCATAGTGTGAGATATAAATACAGACATCTATGGTGTGAATGAAGGCATAGTGTGTGATATGAACACAGACGTGAATGGTGTGAATGAAGGCATAGTGTGAGATATAAATACAGACATCTATGGTGTGAATGAAGGCATAGTGTGTGATATGAACACAGACGTGTATGGTGTGAATGAGGGCATAGTGTGTGATATGAACACAGACGTGAATGGTGTAAATGGAGGCATAGTGTGTGATATGAACACAGACGTGCATGGTGTGAATGAAGGCATAGTGTGTGAGATATAAATACAGACATCTAGGGTGTGAATGAAGGCATAGCGTGTGATATGAATACAGCCGTGTATGGTGTGAATGGAGGCATAGTGTGTGATATGAACACATACGTGACTGGTGTGAATGAAGGCATAGTGTGTGATATAAATACAGAGATGTATGCTGTGAATGAAGGCATAGTGTGTGATATGAACACAGACGTGTATGGTGTGAATGGAGACATAGTGTGAGATATAAATACAGACATCTATGGTGTGAATGAAGGCATAGTATGTGATATGAACACAGACGTGTATGGTGTGAATGGAGACATAGTGTGAGATATAAATACAGACATCTATGGTGTGAATGAAGGCATAGCGTGTGATATGAATACAGCCGTGTATGGTGTGAATGAAGGCATAGTGTGTGATATGAACACATACGTGACTGGTGTGAATGAAGGCATAGTGTGTGATATGAACACAGACGTGTATGGTGTGAATGGAGGCATAGTGTGAGATATAAATACAGACATGAATGGTGTGAATGAAGGCATAGCGTGTGATATGAATACAGCCGTGTATGGTGTGAATGGAGGCATAGTGTGTGATATGAACACATATGTGTCTGGTGTGAATGAAGGCATAGTGTGTGATATAAATACAGAGATGTATGGTGTGAATGAAGGCATAGTGTGTGATATGAACACAGACGTGAATGGTGTGAATGAAGGCATAGTGTGTGATATGAACACAGACGTGAATGGTGTGAATGGAGGCATAGTGTTTGATATGAACACAGACGTGTATGGTGTGAATGGAGGCATAGTGTGAGATATAAATACAGACATCTATGGTGTGAATGAAGGCATAGCGTGTGATATGAATACAGCCGTGTATGGTGTGAATGGAGGCATAGTGTGTGATATGAACACATACGTGACTGGTGTGAATGAAGGCATAGTGTGTGATATGAACACAGACGTGAATGGTGTGAATGGAGGAATAGTGTGTGATATGAACACAGACGTGAATGGTGTGAATGAAGGCATAGTGTGTGATATGAACACAGACGTGAATGATGTGAATGGAGGCATAGTGTGTGATATGAATACAGCCGTGTATGGTGTGAATAGAGGAATTGTGTGTGATATGAATGTGTGTAAATGGAGGCTTGTAGTGTGCTCTTTGAAAGCAGGAATGCAGTGTGTGAATGCACACATGTAGTGTGTGGTGTGTAGTTTTACATATCAAGCTTTTCCCCTAGAATTTGTAGTGTAACTCATTTGTCAGTAATAGAGGATCCAGTCAGTCCCAGTCTGTGCTGCGCGACTCAGAACAAAATAAACAAGGTAGCCATTCAAAATGCCTCCTTATAGCGGTTCTTACGCAAGACCTGATATTTCCATTAACCACTCTTCCTATCTGAGTGCAGCTTGTTCAATGGCATTTGCAGACAATTATCTTTTGGTGCAGCAAAGTGCACTGTTCCCTTCTGGGGGGTAATAAAAATAATGGCTGGGAGATTAGCTCTGAGTGTGAGAACTGCTTAACAGTGACACTCACACCCCATGGCCCCATGAAGGACAGGGCCCCAGGAAACTGCATAATTGCCAACATTTAAAAAAAAATTCCAGGGACACTTTGCAGCACAGCTATCAATTACTACCTTGAAAATGTACCACACGCACTACCGCAAAGCTCCGCTCACTATGTCCAACCCACAGATTACAGGATCTACTTAATAAAGAGAGAATTACAGGGAATTGAGATGGTAATATTAAACATAAGGCCAAAGTAGCCAAGCTGAAAAAATTCTCCCATTCCGCTGCACTATTTCAACCTAAAGTTTGAAATTCCCATCACAATTCCCTGCAATTCTCTCTTTATTGAGTAGACCTTTATAACACAAAGTTCCCACCAACAGTACCATGCATCCTTGGTGTGCAATAGATACATTCACAGCACAACATCTATATCAGGCAGGTACATTTTATCACTTTTAGGTGAGTTGGGTATCAGTGGTGACACTGTCAGTACAAATATAGAAAGACCTTGTGCAGATGTGCTTCAGTCACAGAGCTGTGTCTATACCATAGAACATACATTAGTTCGCAAAAATAATTATATTGGGGAGTGAATATGGTAAAAAAATAAAATAAAAGCTGAAAATAGGAAATCAAAGATATAGAAGGAGAATTTACAGAATGGAATTAATGAGAGAAATGGGAGCAAAAGGAAAACATATTCCATTAGCCCCTTTTCATGCCCCTAATTCAACATGTTGAATGTCTCAGATTGAGGCTTCAGTCAACACTCCACTGCTTCTGATTCTTCTAGTTCCTGGAGTCTGCGGGTATTTTACGTGTATTATACAAAGAGCAGCACTATACAGGGAGCACTGACTGTCCTGGGATATTATACACACAGACCTGTATTATACAAAGAGCAGCACTATACAGGGAGCACTGACTGTCCTGGGATATTATACACACAGACCTGTACTATACAGAGAGCAGAACTATACAGGGAGCACTGACTGTCCTGGGATATTATACACACAGACCTGTACTATACAGAGAGCAGAACTATACAGGGAGCACTGACTGTCCTGGGATATTATACACACAGACCTGTACTATACAGAGAGCAGAACTATACAGGGAGCACTGACTGTCCTGGGATATTATACACAC
The DNA here is from genome assembly GCF_036172605.1 of Pelobates fuscus. Lineage (NCBI taxonomy): Eukaryota > Metazoa > Chordata > Amphibia > Anura > Pelobatidae > Pelobates > Pelobates fuscus. The sequence goes on from NC_086324.1 coordinate 45,679,720, forward strand.
AGACCTGTACTATACAGAGAGCAGAACTATACAGGGAGCACTGACTGTCCTGGGATATTATACACACAGACCTGTACTATACAGAGAGCAGAACTATACAGGGAGCACTGACTGTCATGGGATATTATACACACAGACCTGTATTACATAGAATGTGACGGCAGATAAGAACCATTCGACCCATCTAGTCTGCCCAATTTTCTAAATACTTTCATTTGTCGCTGGCCTTATCTTATAGTTAGGATAGCCTTATGCCTATCCCACGTATTATACAGAGAGCAGCATTATACAATGAGCACTGACTAACCAGGGATATTATACACACAGCTCTGTACTATACAGAGAGCAGCACTATACAGGGAGCACTGACTGTCCCGGGATATTATACACACAGATCTGTACTATACAGAGAGCAGCACTATAAGGGGGCACTGACTATTCTGGGATATTATACAGATACAGACCTGTATTATACAGAGAGCAGCACTATTCAGGGAGCACTGACTGTCCCAGGATATATGTACACAGACTTGTATTATATCTAGAGCAGCACTATACAGGGAGCAGTGACTGTACCAGGTTATTATATACACAGACCTGTATTATACAGATAGCTGAGCATAATATACCCCATGTTTCAATCTCTAGACTACTAGTACCTGTTAACAAGAGCTCACAGCCGCATGTAACAGGGCTTGGCAATGCAGGCTTAAGTGTGCAGTAAAGTGCGCACCAGCCCTATTAGTCATATATATATATATATATATATATATATATATATATATTATACAGGTATACAGTAAGCACACAAGCTCACTGACCCACAGGCTCAAAGACAGACAAGTTCACAGACACACAATTAGGCTCACTGACAGACAAAACTCTCTAACTCACACACAAGCTTACTACAGACAAACTCACTTGTATAGACACACAATGTCACGGTTCTCACCGTGCCATACAGACGGCCAGACGTGGTCGCACCACAAGTGCCAAACAGGGGATTTTAGCCTGGCTCCTTTGCTGTCCTGGGCCTGCCCAGCCCTATTTGTTCCTGGCAATGTCTGCAGTACTGGGGGCTGGACTTATTCTATGGCCATTGCTGTTCTTCACCTGAGACTAATCATTCATATTCATATCCATCTGCTGGGTATATATACTGCCCCTCTCTGAAAACATTATCAAGTCTTTGATCCTGGTGTATGTGTTAAGTTCCTGTTTTCTAGTCTCCAGAACTTGTATTCCATATTGACCCCGGCTTCTGACTTCGGCTACACTTCATTTATCCTGACCTCTGGCATCCCTTGACTTTGGCTACACTTCGTTTATCCTGATCTATGGCATCCTTTGACTTCAGCTATCCCTCGACTATCCTGCTGTTTGCGACCTTGTTGGTACTGCTTTGGAACACTTTTCTTGCACAGCCCCTATTCACAGTCCAGGTGGCTTCTTACCTGGTCACCTTGGACTGTGTCTATCTGCAAGGGTGAGCAAATATATCTGCGCTACAGGCTCCCACCTCAGGTAAGACCCTCACACACAAGGCTCACTACAGACAAGTTCAGAGACACACACAAGCTTACTACTGGCAAGCTCACTGACACACACATGCTCATTAAATACAAGTTCACTGACACAAGCTCACTACAGACAAGCTCACTGACACACACAAGCTCACTAAATACAAGCTCACTGACACACACAAGCTCACTACAGAAAGTCAAAAGCAGCTGCTGAAACCCTCTGATGTTTTAAAACCACTTGTTAAAATTTCTCTGAACTCAATTCAAAGTTAACAAGCTCACTGACACACACAAGCTCACTACAGACAAGTTCACTGACACACTAGCTCACTACAAACAAGCTCACTGACACACACACACACAAGCTCACTACAGACAAGCTCACTGACACACATACGCTCACTACAGACAAGCTAACTGACATACTAGCTCACAATAGACAAGTTCACTGATACACTAGCTCACTACAGGCAAGCTCACTGACACACACACAAGCTCACCAAATACAAGCTCACTGACACACACCTGCTCACTACAGACAAGCTTACTGACACACACAATGTCACTACAGACAAGCTCACTGACACACACAAGCAGTGCCATCTTAACAGCATTATGGGCCCCCGGGCAAAGCAGTGCACTGGGCTCCTTCCTACTCAACAACTCATAGGTATAAAAATTCAAATTATCGATAAAATTAAGCGTTTATTTATTGATACCTCCAACAAATGCAATAGAATACATACACACAGACTGCTGAGTACACGCACACAGGCTGCTGAGTACACGCACACAGGCTGCTGAGTACACGCACACAGGCTGCTGAGTACACGCACATACAGACTGCTGAGTACACACACACAGACTGCTGAGTACACACAAACAGACTGCTGAGTACACACAAACAGACTGCTGAGTACACACAAACAGACTGCTGAGTACACACACACACACAGACTGCCGAGTACACACAAACAGACTGCCGAGTACACACAAACAGACTGCCGAGTACACACAAACAGACTGCTGAGTACGCACACAGACTGCTTAGTACACACAGACAGACTGCTGAATGCACACACCCACACACATACACATACAGAGTGCATACACACAGTACACTGAATACACACACAAACACACACAGACTGCTCAATACACACACACAGACTGCTGAATACACACAGACTGCTGAATACACACAGACTGCTGAACACACACTTAGAGACTTCTGAATACACACACACACAGGCTACTTTATACAAACATAATGCTGAATACATACACAGACTGTTGAATGCACACAGGCTGTTGAATACACACACAGACTGCTGGATACATACAGACTGCTGAACACACACAGAGACTGCTAAATACACACAGACTGCAGTGAGTAGTGTAGTATATGTTTTTTTGTTTAGGTGTGTGTGTGTCTTCTTTAATTGTGCAATGTATATTGACAAGGAGAAACATTGTTTCAGCTTCTCTGCTTCCAGTTCCGATATGTGCCCTGGCTGTGCCCTGAATGATCTGGATAGTGATGTCAATTAAATGTTTAATATACATTTAAATGTAAACAAATCGTCATATGTAAAAATAGATTTTTAGCACAAGTTATAAGTTATAAGTATTTCCCAAAGAAAGTTGATTGCTCCCCTTTAACCCCTTAAGGACCAAACTTCTGGGATAAAAGGGAATCATGACATGTCACACATGTCATGTGTACTTAAGGGGTTAAACAAAAACAGCTCAATAGTCAATAGTTTACAGACTGCCCTAGCCGCCCTAAAAGAAATACCAAGTACTCAAAAAATATAGGGTACTTAGCGAACAAGACATGGAAACGCAGTTCAGAGTTAACAAGATGACAAGCTTCACATCGTCCCCAAAAAAACAAATGTTTTAAAACAGATGTGCCGTTTTATTGAGATTTAAATGAGTCAATCACTAAGATAAGAAGTAAGCTGTTAACTTCTAACCAATATTGCAGCATAAAGTGAAACGACCAGGCTTTTACCACATACCGTTCCAAAGGATTTTTCTGTATTATGACTTTGTCTTAGAACAAGAGGAAGAGAGAGCTGCACATGAATACAATATACATTATATATTGTTAAGTCATTTCATCTGGATAGCCATTGTATTTCATTTTTAACAGTGGTTCTTAGGAATCATTAATATCTGTGTTTATTGATTTTTTTTCTTGCACATTTCTGGGAAATTCGTTAACTTGGAGATTTAAACAGAAAGTCAGTTTGTGAACACGAGATGCTAATAAATTTGCTACAATTTTTAGGCGATTTATTGTTGCTAAATGCCAATTGAAAAAGTTCTTATCAGTCGTTTCGGGGAAAAAAAATCATATAAAAGATTTACTTTCTGTACTTTTAGTAAAACACACCTTTTTTAAAAAAAAAAAATGTTATGTCGGAACTTTGCTCTGTCCTTCAGGTTTAGTTATGGTATTGTATTGTTTTTTTCTATGCTGTTCCTGGTTTCCACTTATCCTTGTTTTCAAAAAGTCAATGAAAGTGTACAATGCATGACCCAAAGAGTTAAACATTGTCATTATGGAGGCAATTAGATTTAAATATAAAGAGATTATAACTTAATGTATTCTAGATTTGCCTTATGTTGTTTATACTAGTACATATGTGGTATTATATTGATATAATAATGTTTTTACAGCAGTTCCTTCAATATGCAAAAATATGATGTCATAAAAAGCAAAGATAAAACAATATTTGGAGACTATACTAAATTAGAAAGAGAACATGTGTGTCTGTCTGTCTGATCTGTCTGCCTATCTACCTTTGTATGTATGCACCCATCTGTCTGTGATTTGTCTGTCTTTCTGTCTGTGATTTGTCTGTCTGTCCATGCTTTGTCTGTCTGTCTGTGATTTGTCTGTCTTTCTGATTAGTCTGTCTGTCCATGCTTTGTCTGTCTGTCGTTCTGTCTGTTATTTGTCTGTCTGTCCATCTTTTGTCTGTCTGTCTGTGATTTGTCTGTCTGTATGCAGTGCATACTATACCAGAATTAGGAAGTTGCCCTCTATCATTCTGCTTTGTTTTTCCCACAATCCATTTAAAAATACAATTTTCTTTTGTAAACCAAAACAATTTATTTTTTTACAATTTTATTTTTACATTTTTATATTAAAATATGGCTTTATTCACACACTATATCAGCAATTATAAGATTTATAGAACATGTACAAAAATCAGTGAGTGGGGGTTAACGTGCAGTTACCTGCAGGCAGACTCTGAATAAAGCTTAAATCAATATAGAAACAAAATCCCAGTGAGTTTCCACACAATGTCTGATACTCTAACACCTATGTGGGATCCCCTTAACCCACACCAACAAATACAAAATCCAAATATATGCCAGGTGGAATGTCTTACATGCAGTTTGAGAGAGATTCGCATGATAGATCCTAAAGGTAAACAGTCGCTAGCGCAATATTGTCTGTATATAAGTATCAAAGTAATTAAATATATGCAAATGCACTCACAAGTAAAGAGCCAGTACATTCTCTGCTCAAAATATCAGCTTAGTGGGATTTATAGGGTCCCACTCCCTCTTCTGTATGCTTTAGTAGCTTCAACTTGTTGTATATGGGTAGAAAGTCCTTATGGTGTTCAAAACGGGCTTCCTCAGTTGCTGTGATGTGGTCGGTTGTCTGCTCTTCTTTAAATGGTTATGTTCGCTGTTTTCAGGTGTTTTGCGTTTTGGTCGATTTACTTCCTGTTCCAGTTTTGCGTTCCATTATTGGAAAGCAGCATCTATTTGCGTCTGACGTACTTCTGGTTTCTTTTATTGGTATTGGAGTTCCACTATGGTTACTTCCTCTTCCTGAACTTTGTATGGGCATTTCCTTCTATTTGGAAGGCATGGATGCATTCCACCGCTCAATTTGAGATTCCATGTCCTTAATGGTCCATAAAAATGCTCGGCAGCATATACAAATGGGGAGAGGAGAAGTGAAAAAGGGAACAATATACAAAAAAAGGGAGATAAACCTCTTGAAGGAGGTGGGGAAGATATTCAATTTAATAAAATGCCTTATTTTTTGGGGTGATACATAGAAGTAGACATGTGCAATTCGTTTCGGTCCGAATATGAATTCGGACGAATTTCGGGCAATTCGAACATTCGGGTACTTCCGAATGTCCAAATTGTCGAAGTGCCAAAGTTCCGAAGTGCTGAAGTGCTGAAGCACAGTATTGCCTAAGTACTAATCTACTTACCTAGTGAAAGAAGAAGAATGTTACATTGTATACAATTTTAAATAAAAAAGTATACAAACATAGCCAGGATTTAGCTGTATGTATTTGCAACACTTACAACAATCAAGCAACACACATTCATATAAAATGTAAGTTACTTAGCCAGTCAATGTAATGACAGCGATGAATAAGTAGATAACTCCCTAATTCCCACGGTATTAGGGAGCTATCTACTAAAAGGCTGAAAGACCTAAATTGGTCTTTCAGCCAAATTTACAAATATAAAGTAAAGATTACTTAGTATTAGTATATTATGCCCCTACTCGCTATACCGCGAGTAGGGGCATGTCTATTAAACAGTGAGCAGCCTATGGCTGTTCACTGTTAAAAACAAAACAAAAAAAACACTGTTTACTAGACATGCAGGGGCATAATTTTCTAATACTAAGTAATTTTTACTTGGTATTGGTAAATTTGACTGAAAGACCAATTTAGGTCATTCAGCCTTTTGGTAGATAACTCCCTAAAACCGTGGGAATTAGGGAGTTATCTACTAAGCGGCTGCAAAAGAAGTCCCGAAACTCCGAAGTTCCGAAATTCTGAAGTGCCGAAGTTGCCGAATTTCCGAAGTGTTGAAGTGCTGATTTGCTGAAGTCCCGAATTATGAAAGTCCCGAATGCCGAACCGAACTGAAAATTTTCCCCATGTACATGCCTACATAGAAGTACATTGATAAAAATAAATATATATTAAATAGAACATGCTAAAGTATATAAATATCATATCTTACTTAGTAAAGAGCAGATTTAATTACTGCTAAAACAACACACAATAAAGTCTTATAAGCTATTGAATACTTTAATAAAAATACCTGAATTAAATTGTATCTATCTTTCTCATCGTATCTTGATCATAGAGTGTCTAATATATGCGTTCTAGAAATTTCTTAAAAGGAATAATATTACTAAAAAAATAAATAAATATGTAGTGCCTATTTAAAACTATGGATACTGTATTTTTTTTTAAATAGCATACTTCAAAATCAGAATTTAAGCTATATGGACTTAATGTTTTAAAATTAAATATGAACGTAATTTTCTTAGTAACCCTCTGAATAAAGGGTCACTCCCCAACCCTCAAGATTATAGAAAAAAGACAAAAACAGGGGGATTAGGGCACCGCAGTCACTACTGTGTTCTTATAATTATCAACTGTGATGAAGGATACGATACCAGAGGAAATCCGGACCATCCTAACATCCACAGACGGGGATTGTACCGTCCATATGCTGTAATCTGGAGCTGATCTCGAGCTCCAGAAAAGTGTGAGTGCAATATATTTTTTCCTTATATTCTGCTTCTGCTGTTATAGACATACTACACTATATTAGTATTCCTGTCCCATTTTGTTTTCTCCCTTATATTGGCTCCATTGGATTCCACACAAGGACTTTAATTGTTAAGCGCTGCTTCCCTACATCCCCCACTTTACTTGCATCAACGACCAGAAAGAAGAGACTCTGGTTTGGGAAAGTTCTAGCTGCTGTCCTCATAAGGAACAACCGCCAGAAATCTCACTTGTTGCTAGATCCATATTCAGAGCCTCCTTACAGCCATCCAGGCCCACAGGACTCCCTCTCACCACTGCAATTACCGGGGAACCTCGGGACTGACGCTCCTATGAGGCCTGAAAAACCTACACCACAGCCTATAGCAGTGGGGTGCAAAACCGGGGAACAAAGTTATGGGTCTCCATACAGCCCCTCTAGATGGCAAATCTCTTTACTGGGAGATTGTGTGGCACTCAGACACAGGTCTGCATCCGGGGCTCCCACAGGCCTACTAGCAAGACACCTTCTGATGAGAGCCCAGCAGTCTTCCCACAAATTGGGTATCGGATGATGAGACAACAGAATCCTGTCTGCCCTCTGATACACAGTGGCGACCTCAACAGCATGTGTGACGTCCATGCTCAACTTGTCTGTGACTGAGTTACTTAAAGCCTTTGCCTCATCACAAAGCATAGTATGGCATGGTTAATAGTTTATGTATTTGCTACATGTCTAGCTAGTCCTGCATATCTGACCTAAGTTTGATATGATTGTCTAGCTTATTTATGATTGGTCTACTTTATAACTAATAATTAGACGTGTCTGAAATGCATGTTACTTTTGACACTGTATGTTTTGAAGTTCTTCCTAGTGCTATTGTGGCATTGCAAGCATGATTGTTATCTCCTGCACAGCAAAAATAAAGATTTTTTTTTTTTTTTTTTTAAAGGGGGGTAGTTTTTTGTTGAAGTGCTCACACATCAGAGAAGGTGCCTGCAAATTGCTGCAGTCATGAACTTGTCCTACACTTTTCTCGGTGAACCCAGAAGTGGTGGGATAGGAATCTGAAATCGGGTCTGCTCTTCCATATTGGAGACCGTTCACCACTATGACCTGAAACCAGTTTTTATCTGTTTCTTAATTAATGGCTTATTGTGGAGAATTTCATTTTTTTAGACTGAAATAATAAAAAGCTGGAGAATAAAATAAAATCTAAACTGTAATTTGTTTTTCTAATTTATATATTTTGGCCTAAAAATTCTGATTTAGTGAGCCCCATGAACCTTTTTTCTATAATTTCCATTTAATTGTGCTTGCCATTAGCTTAGCTGGAAATCAATGAAACCAGAGGTTTATGTTATGTTAAGGCACACAGTCACGGTAAAATACATTCTCTAAGAGTTATATTTTTTGGATGTGTTTTATTAACCCGTAAAATAAAAAATATACAGGAGCAGCGTACAATTCAACAGACCGGAACTGTCACTTTTTATTTAATGTTCGAGGCAGCCGGGTATCTTTTGTTCCAATATATTTTGACAATGTGTTCTTTTAAGTTAATTGCCTTATCAATAGATGCATTATAATGTGTAATTAATTTTGTAAAAATAATGTATCTTATCACTATATTGCACTGCTTGCAAATTTAACTGCACCTAGCAGTATCTTGTATAATTAATGAATCTGCAAAAGGCTAGTGAAGGCTCTGATTAAATGTAATTCAGCATAAATATTTAATAAAATGATGAGTTTTAGAAATACAGACGCATTAGAACATTTGCCATTGATTTATGACAGAAAATTAAAACGGAGAATGGCAGATGCTAAGCATTGAGTATCCAGGTTGTTGGGCTATTTGTTGCATTTTGGACAATTTTTTAATTCATTGGAGGAGCTAAAGTATTTTAATGAGAGTTTGTTACGTTTAATATAAAAACCTTCTCGCACTGCACACCTACACAGAGCTATTCGCCAACGCCTGAATTTAAAGGGATTTTCCTGTTTTACGGCAAAATACCGAACCGAAAACATAATTGACGAAGATTTTTTTCCAGCGTGATTACCTTGACCTACTGTTAGAAATTATTTGATCAATTCTTGACAATTAACAGTTTAGTAAATAACCTTGATATATTTACAAGACACATTTTTTTGTTTAGTAGAAACTTGAATGAGTGACTGTTATTGGAACTGGTGTAACTGAAATGACTGGCAAATTATAAACCCAAACTTGTTCAGAACTTTTTGATCCTAACCTGTGGTTATGGCTGTAAGAATAACTCCACCAAAGCTCTCTTTGCACATATTTCATTGTCATTTGTGTTATGGTACAGGGTGTAACGTGCACGTCAAATGTAAAATAATGACCCAAATCAGACAATTTCAGAAAACCAATTTGTACTTTATTCAAATAATACACTAACTGTTGTCTGGTGGAGAAAAATTTGAAGTTGCCTCTGAAGTCCAGGTGTTCTCATGTTCGCAACTTGTATTTTGTTAATGCTCACAAAAAATTACATATTTCTACCCCAAATTACTAGTTTCAGTAATTTACACGGATATAAATTCATATTTCTTATTTGGGGAATTTCTTTCTCTTATAAGCACTAAAATATTTCCGTAAATACAAGTATTACACCTGGATTGCAGATTTTTTGTTTAACTCTTTAAAACTATGATTAAAGAAACGCTCCAAGCACCATAACCACTTCAGCACATTTTAATCAGTCAGTCGACAATTTAACCTGGGACCAGCCCAGCCACATTCTTCCAAGAGAGACAGAACTCTCTGCCAGACACAGCTGTACCCTTCACAGACAGAAAAAAAGACAAGGGCAATTTCTAATTAAACAAATGTATGTATGGTAAAAATTTATGCGGTGTACTTTTCTTTATTTGTGTCTTAAACAGTAAATCCCAAAATAACAAAAATCATTTATTTTTAATGTGCGAAAATTGTTCTAATTTGTGAATATACCTGTTTTTGCACATGACATGACATTTACCAGCAACTCCCTGTTTCATTATTAAATGACTGCTATTGATAACTTCAGAAAATAGTTATTATTTCTTAATATCTAGTTTTTATTGTGCACTTTGTCTGTACATATCCTCCCAGCGACACATATTTATAGTGATTCATTAACTTATCATGAAGATGCTAAACACTGCATGATTCAATATGATGAATAATTATCGTTAATCTTCTAAGCGAACGAGCATGATGATAGCAAAGAACAAAAGGAAATATTTACTTATATATGTGGCACATGAACTCTTGTGACAAATATCATTATCTTTCCTGTAGAATAAGATGTGAAATGCTGTAATGTAATCATGTATATCTATGCATTTTTATACTGGGAGCCCTTGCCAATAAGCCAATTAATTCTAAGAATGATAGAATAATATTTGCATTACTGACTGATCCCACCCACATGGCCACATGGACAGCCTGGTATTGGAATACTGACAGCCTCTCTCGGCAGAAAAGATGCAATTGTAGTTTTTTTTAGGACCTTAGCAGTAAGCTGTACCTGATACCTCCCTTTGCACAGCCATCAAGGGGTCCACATCTCGATTTCTCTTTTGTACTTAGGGAGACTTTAAGTATATGCATATTAATACAGATTTTATGAAAACACTAAGAATGGCCAAAACGTAATAATTAATATATCAAATATATAGGAAACAAAGTGTCAAACAATACATACACAAATATGGATGCCAATATCCTCAGATATTTTTTTAAATGTTAAATATGGTGATCCTCAAGGCTGGTGCAAGGATTTCTGCTGCCCTAGGCAAAGTTCCATTTTGCCGCCCCCTCATGTCACTCACTCACTAACAGACACACACTGGCAGACACACACTCACTGACAGATATACACTCACTCACTGACACACATACACTTACTCACTAACACACACACACACAGAAACTCGCTGACAGACAGACAGACACACTGACATACACTCACTGACAGACTTACACTCACTCACTGACAGACACAAACACAAACTAAGTGACAGATATACACTCACTCACTGACAGACACACACACTCAGTGACAGACACACACACTGACAGAGACACACACAGACAGACACTAACTGACATACATACACACACTCACTGACAGTCAAACACTCGCCTCCCTGGGGTCCAGTGTGGGGCAGCTCCTCACTCCTCCCGCCCACTTTTTAGTATGCCAGGGTCGGAATTACATCATATTCTGGCTCCCAGCATCACAGAGGGCGCACAAGGCAGGAGTGAGAGGGTGCCAGAAAAGCCTCCCTCGCCGCCTGGCCTTTCCATCCCCCTCTCCTCCAGACGGTCACTGGCATTTGTTATCATCAAGGTAATCAGGTGCCTGCTCTGCCTTCCCTAGCACAGCTTCGGGGGCGCCCAGAGGTGACCAGATGGCCACCTCCTTGCCCCCCTGTGACAGGGCTTGTCTCTGAGCCCCCACCTTCGGGCACCTTGAGGATCGGCCCGGTGCTGGGGGCAGCTCAAAAGCCGATCGCCCAGCGATGCAGCCCCAGACAGGGGCAGGCAGCCCACTAGGAAAAATCCCGGTGGGCGCACCCAGCAGTCCAGCGCCCTAGGCGAATGCCTAGTTCGCCTAATGGTTGCGCCTGCCCTGGTGATCCTCAATATGACAAGCAGCAAAAGAACACAGGAATCAAATAGTGTAGTATGTCTGGACACCAGAGAATAAGACTTAACTCACAAAAAGTGGTCAATCAGATATAGTGTAACATTTAAGCTCAGATTGTCATGCCCTCTCCCTGTGCCCCTGCCTCCTCATCACAAAGGGTGGCTTCTGGTAACTGTGCGATGCTCACGGCAACTTCAATTTGCTGTCCACTGCGAGCTGCGGTTTCTGATACCTGCCCTCCACTTGCAGCTGTCCCTAGTCCCTCCGGCAATGTTTCCGGCAGCGTGCTTAAATAAGCGCCCGAGCCAGTCACCTGACTCACGTGCAAATATGACATCACAGGTCAAAGTAGAAGGCCCAAATACCTTCCACGTGTCATAATTAATTCCAATTGAAGATTAGCCAATCAGAAACCTCCTAAACATATTTAAACCTACCTCTTCCTTGTCTTGTTGCCCTGTTGTGGTCTTCTAATAGCCCAATAGCGCGTTTACTTTGTCTGATTGTCTGGTTACCAAATTTTCTCTGATCCTTGACCTCGGCTTGTCTTATCGTTATCCTGTCTCTCCTTTTCCTTCTGACTTTGGCTTGTATTCTGACTTCTCTCTGTTGGCATAGCCCGGCCACTCTAAGGACTGGTACTGCAATTCCTGTGTCCATGTTCTGTCAGTGTGTCTGGTTCCGGAGATCGTGACACAGATAATGATGGCATGCAGAGGTACAATTCCCCACTTGCATGTTTACTCAATGTGCCAAAATGAATCAAACTCAAAGGATCCTATATAGTAATAAATTTAAAGGTAGTGGTATAATAATAATATAAACAAAAAGTCACTCACAAATATAAAGCTTCTTGCAAGCTCCAGTAAAGCAGGATACAGCAGTGCAAACACCGCCTAAGGATTTGTAGTTGTTGGGTCTCCTCCAAACTGACAGACACATATGAAATACAAAAACATTGATATAGTTCTCACTGTATTATTTAAACAGAATAAGGAAGAATATTAGTTACGAGCTCTAGAGCAGTAAAATGCTGTAAAGAGTCATCCCCACCAAGGATCCAAATGATGTAATGAATGGTCCTCCAAGGTAGCCAGGAAGTATATGATCCACAAAAAGGTTTATTAAACCACAGTGTGTAATATAGTAGAATTAATCAAATAAAAAATAAAATGTATTTATATAGTATCAAAAAAAGTTCCACAACGCGTTTCACCACTTCAGCAGGCCTTTTTCCAGTGTAAAGAAAGTCAGAAGGAAGGTGATATATCTTGCAAAGCCAAAGAGAGGTATGTTCAGAGGTTAATTCATTTATTTACTAATGTATTTATTTGTTTGCTTGTTTATGAAAAATGTATTTCTTTAAAATGTATAGAAAAGAGTCAATGCTTTCTCAAGATTCCATAAAAATTATTTCTTGAATGTGAGCACACTTTTTGTGTTCAGCGTGCCAATTTAATATAAAACTTTAGTTTCTGAACAATTAAACGTAACTGGCTAATGCTTTTTTTTTCTTTCTAAAACTATCATTACAAATGGACAATGGAAGCACAATTTGCATATAGTTTCAGTATAATATCAGTTTCGGCTACGGAGACGCCATGATTAATCGTTGTTTTAAGTGATCATTATTTTCTTTTACTTTACTTCTTTCCCAGTTTTGTTAGTTCCCCTGTTAAATTTGTTCGCTTTAGTTTGGCAATCAGATTGCCTCTGGCCTGCTGTTGAATCAACATTTTCCGCAGCTGAGTACAAATAGCAGACACAGAAAATATGACAGGTTGTAAATTAAGATTGATGCTGTAGGTAATGAAAGCACAGAACAGCAGAGATGGGAGTTTTTGAGAGGCATACGTCTGGCACACTAGTAGATATTTTGTGTTTTCTATGGCTTCTGCAAGAGGATTACTCCACTACTGTGAGAATATTGTGGGTGGACGTCTGCCTACTCATATAATGTTATTTTTTTTTTTTTGAAAAGCTCAAAGTTCTTAGCGTGGGCCAATCACAGTGGAAATCAACAGAATTAGAAGGATCATACAGTTGGCTTTCACATTGTTCTGCTTTTTAAAACTTTTCTTCAACTCCACATCTACCAAAGTAACACACACCACGCTAAAATCAAAGGTGATTAGCTCTATATACTATGTAATCTCACACCACCTTGGCAGGATTCCAAATCTTAAAAAAATACAATTTTGAGAGGGCAGTTACTTTGTGTCAGTCTTCTTAGAGGGAGCCGTAAGAGGCCATGTTCATTTTTATACTTCTTTACTTTCTGTTTTTGTATATGTTACTAAAGAAAATTATAGCAACGTTATCTGTAACGTGGACCTCCTTCAATCTTCTGCCACTCCCAGAGAAAATTCAGAATTAGTTTACAATATTAGAGCCCAAAAACCAAATAATGCCCCTAGGCATTTTTAAATTTGTATTTTTAGGTCCTCCACTGATTTCAAAGCAATACAAAGGTTTGCTGGATTAACCCTTTGGCTTGCATATGTTTTATAATTATGCTGGCTGTTTTTCTAATGATGTGTTTGCACATCACTCATACCGTTTCTTGTTTTACCTATTGTGTGCTAAGAGTCATTAAAGGAACACCCCATATACATAAAGCATCTAATCACCTCTACCACTTTTATAATTGGTGGTAGAAACACCTCCCTAGTTGTCCATCAGACAGCCAGTGAGTGCTAATGCACCTGCCTTCTCCCCTTTACAGTAAGCTGCGCTAGAGCTCATTAAGAAGCATAGGAAAGCCACGATGACATGCTCAACGAGAAATCTCTGATTGGAGTATGAAGGGAAAAGGGAAGGGCATGTAAAGGCTGCCGAGAAGCGATCTGCAGCTTTTGCAAACTGTTTTTAGATGACCCCAAAGAACAAAAATGCATAAATGTATACATGCATGTTATCATTGGAGGTATGTCTACTAAATAGTTATTTTTTATTTTTTTGGGCAATAGAGCAATCCTTTAAGGTTGCAGTCCAGTAGGAATTGAAACACAACATTTTTTCTTGTTCATAATAATAGGTTAATTTGGTTTGTGAAAAAAATATAAGTCGATTTGCTTCATATTTCTACGTGTATGCTTTGAGTTCTATTCAAATGATCAACTAATATATTTTTTAAAGTCTGTTTGGAGGGCCGTGCTCCATTCTGCCCCAGTTCATTGTAACTGTGCGTGTTACAGACTTGATCTGGAGATTTTCAAATTACAGACCGAGAGCTTATTTGTCTGTTTGATTGATGCACTACAACTATGTAGTGGCTTCTCTGAAAGTTGGATGTTTTATAAAAGTCCAAAAAATACAAGGAAAAATAACACCTCTATGATCTATTATGCTTTGTGTAACACGTGTTCTTTACGTTCTCTTGTAGAGCCATGTGTGAGAGTGGGCATGGTGATTGTGCATTGATCATGATGATTTGGTACAAAGATTTCTTGTTCATTTACTTATATATAGCCTTTACGTTAATTTGAAATATGAGATGCATTGTTAGTGCATACATATATATATATAAAAAATTGCAATTTCAGCTCTAAAATGCTGTTCACAGATACCTAAACAATTAAATTGTGTAAATAAACAATATTTTAATGTTTCATTTTATTCCTTCATCCTGTAATTAAATAAAAGGGAATAAGGTTAAATATTATATGGCATCACTTATCATGCATTATTTTATGCAAGGTATGATATATTTACATAGAAACAGAATTGTTATTGTCAAAATTAACAAAATATACATAAATAAATAATTAAACATGGTAAAATACTCTGATTGTGGGTATTTGTAAAGACCTCGATGGCATTATAGATATGCAGCATCCCAAGATTTCTGCAAGATAATTTGTAAACAATGTTTGTATGTGTATCTATTGTGAACATCAGAGAATGATGTGCTGGCTGTTGGCATGAAGAACAACTGCTTTCTAATAACAATGCATGGATATAAGCCCAATGTTGGGAGTTTTAGAACAAGCTTGTAGCAACAATGTGAGGTGAGATCACAATACTGAATATTTATGTTCTAGTCTTTTATGGTTCAAGATATCATAGTTGGAATATGTTCTATAAGCTCAACCAATATTGACATAGATCTGTTTATTACCAAAAACGACCAAGGGGATGGAACTCAATTCCAGATGACCAGCGGGTGCTTAGCTAAAGTAGGACCAGCAAATCCAGAATATTGTAACAGTACAAAGCAAGACTTTCAGGCACTCCCAGTGTTCAAACAGCAAGCAGTTTTACTGGATCAAAAATAGTGATAGAACAACGTTTCACCCTAATACAAGGTCTTTGTCAACCTCGAAACGTTGCTCTATCACTATTTTTGATCCAATAAAACTGCTTGCTGTTTGACCACTAGGAATGCCTGAAGATCTTCGTGTGTACTGATACAACTGTGTATTGTCCTAAACACTTTATTCAGAAAGGAAGACTCTAAGAAGAATTGTGCAACCAGCCTTTGCAGATAGTTAACCAGCTATAGTTATAGATTATAGATTCCTTCTAGCTTTTTTGCCAGATTCCTCTTAATAGATTGCCAACTAAGGGCAGACCTAAAATTGAACTACATCTGCATGAGGTCTTCATGTGTGTGCGCGTGCCTGTGTCTGTCTGTCTATCTATTTATCAGGGCTGAACTGGGGATTCAAAGCAGCTTTGGAAAAAAAAAATCTATGCCAGCCCCATAAGTCATTGTGCCATGTATTGTGTGTAATATATATGTATATATATATATATAATGTGTTTATGTATTTTTATAATCATCTGGGGTGGGAAGACATAGCCTTACATATTTATTTTTCTAATTCAAAATATTGGTCCATTCAGAGTAAATCATTTAATTATGCAGTAAGCATACCCACATGCAGCCACAGACAATCTCACTGACACAAGCTCAATAGACACACAAATTTAGTATAGACAAACTCTGACACGCACCAGCTTACAGGCAAGCTCACTGTCACACACACAAATGCTCACTGACATGCTAACTACAGACAAGCACACTGACACACGAATGCTCACTACAGAAAAGCTAACACACACATGCTCACTACAGAAAAGCTCACTGATACACACATGCTTCCTACAGACAAGCTTACTGACACACAAATGTTCCATACAGATAAGCTCACTAACACATACACATGCTCACTGATGCACACATGCCCACCACAGACAAGCTCACTGACACACCGATGCTCCCTACAGAAAAGTTTACTGACACAGACATGCTCACTACAGACAAGTTTAATGACACACATGCTCACTACAGACACGCTCACACACATGCTCACTACAGACAAGTTCACTGACACACACATGCTCCCTTCAGAAAAGCTCACTGACACACACATGCTCACTACAAAAAAAGCTTATTGACACACACATGCTCCCTAGAGAAAACCTCCCTGACACACACATGCTCACTACAGAAAAGCTCACTGATACACACATGCTTCCTACAGACAAGCTTACTGACACACAAATGTCCCATACAGATAAGCTCACTAACACATACACATGCTCACTGATGCACACATGCCCACTACAGACAAGCTCACTGACACACTGATGCTCCCTACAGAAAAGCTTACGGACACACAAATTCTCACTACAGACAGGTTCACTGACACACAAACTCATTAAAGACAAGCTTACTGTCACACACATACTCACCACAGACACGTTCACTGACACACACATGCTCCCTTCAGAAAAGCTCACTGACACACACATGCTCACTACAAAAAAGCTTATTGACACACACATGCTCCCTACAGAAAACCTCCCTGACACACACATGCTCACTACAGAAAAGCTCATTGACACACACATGCTCCCTACAGAAAAGCTCACTTACACACCTGCTCACTACAGACAAGCTCACACACATGTTCACTAGAGACAAGGTCTCTGACACACACAAACTCACTAAAGACAAGCTCACTGTCGCACACATGGTCACCACAGACAAGTTCACATACACACATATGCTTCCTACAGAAAAGCTCATTAACACATACATGCTCAATACAGACAAGCCCACTAACTCACACACACTCTCTACAGACAAACTTACTGACACACACATGCTCCCTACAGACAAGCTCACTGACGCACACACGCTCACTATAGACAAGCTCACTGATGCACACATGCTCTCTACAGACAAGCTCACTGACGCACCCACGCTCACTACAGACAAACTTGCTGACACACACATGCTTCTAACAGACAAGCCCACTGACACACAAATGCTCACTACAGACAAGCCCACTGACACACACATTCTCACTACAGACAAGCTCACTGATGCACACACGCTCTCTATAGACAAGCTCACTGACGCACAGACGCTCACTACAGACAAGCCCACTGACGCACACATGCTCACTACAGACAAGCTCACTTACTAGCAGCCATACAAACACACACACAAGCTCACTCAGTAGTAGGCACACACACACACACATACAAGCTCACTCACTAGCAGCCACACACACACATACAAGGTTACTCACTAGCAGCCACACACACAAGCTCACTCAGAAGCAGGCACACACACACACACAAGCTCACTCACTAGCAGCCACACACACACACACTAGCTCACTCATGAGCAGGCACACTCATACACAAGTTCCCTCACTAACAGCCACACACATTCAGGAAGGGGAGGGACATGTGGCTAGAATCAATGTACATTTTGAAGGGAGACTGCCTCCAACCGCCAGCAGCCTAATTGCGGCCACACCAGCTCCCAGCTCCTCCCTATTTACTCCCCTCGGACTGACACATGCTGGCACAGTCCGAGGGGAAAATCATTTAAATTACATTAACATGATGTTTTGGGCTGTCTGCCTGGCCCCAGGTGCCACGGAAATTTTCCGGTATCCCGGTGGGCCAGTCCGGCCCTGCTATCTATCTATCTATCTCATATACAGAGCAAGTCCTGACACACTAATTTACCAGTTGGGTAAAGAATAGTTTTCATGAATGATATTTGAAATATAGATTTGCCTATTTCTGCTGCCTGTGCATGATATCACTACGTCTTTTGTGGAGGAATGTTGTGAAAGTATATGCATATCTTATGAGGTTGGATTTAACACAAAATAAAATATCAGAATAATCTCCCCACACAATCTAAGTAACCGTTAGCCTTATCCACACAGTGTTGTTTTCACAGTCATATCTCATAAAAAAAAAAAAAAAGAAAATCTACAATTGATTAAGGAAAGGGGTATAACACATCCACTGAGAAAATACCAACCTGTTCATTGACAGGAAAGTGAAATTTATTTTCTTCTGTAGAAGAAGGAAGATTAATGTCGACCACATAGTCTTTAAATACTTGGTATATTTATCCTTGTATAAGGAGAAGTTGGATCAGTCAATGTAAAACAATATTGTTAAACGGAAGAACTGAGTGAAATACAGTGAAAATATTTCTATTCGGTAACAGTTGCATCTATATAATAATCTTACTTATTATGCATTCGCTAAAATTTGAGTTATTATGCGTTGACAATCATCTTACTGCATCTGTTAAAAAAAGACAATCTGGACAAATTCTCCAGCTTAGCCTAGTTAGATATTTTTCTGTCTCCGTTATATCAATTTACCTAAATTCTGGACTTTATTTAAGGATCACCCCAGGACAATTTTCTGAGAAAAGATCCCTCTATGTTTTGTGGCTCGCCCCACAGTAGACATTTTTTTTTTAGGTTTTTTAACTCTTCTAAGGTCACAGGAGATCAGTGAGCCAACTTTCAGATCACAGTAATTTAAACTCGTTATTAACATACAGAAATCATTGCCATTGCCAAGTGAAGCAAGAGCGGGCTCGCAGGCCCTTTTAAGGGGAATTTTGCATCATCATTGATTATCGAGATATCAGTAAATAAACATCATTAATTGGATTAATTGTTAAGTGTCTGTGTTAGTGTCCACCCATCAATATGATTAATTGGCTCAAAAACTAAGTGGTTAGCTAGGTGTCCTCCCACCGAGAGGTGGTGTTGTTCTGGACACGGGTGTGGACGGATGGCTCAAGCGCCATCTTTCCCAGCATGAGGTTTACTCGGTGGAAAGGGGGGCTTGGGCGTCATTTTATGCAGTTACTGATGTCAGTCTTGTGATCAGGTGCAAGGTTCTCTTATGAATAGAACATTTCATTAGTACAGTGCTCTCATGGCCTTCAGATTATACTACGTTGCAAATTACAGGAGATTCAGCAATTCCTGGGTTAGTCATGTCTTTATAGAAAATACAGTCTCTGTTCATTGTATTAAATGTTGCTGGGAAATTCTGTCATGTAATGTAGTTTAAAATGGAGGATCTGTCAGGTAATGAGGACAAAATGGAGGGTCTGTCACAGTGTGAGGTTAAAATGGAGTTAGTACAATAATTCAATACAAGTTCAATAAAGATTTTTTAATAATTCTACATCAATAGTACAAATGTGGGAATGGGGGGAGGTACAGAAAAGAAGATTGGAGGGGAGGGGAAAACATAAACTTTAAACCTATGCTTCGTTTACATTGTTTTTATACAATGTGGTATTGTCTGCCAGACTCTGTATTAACTGCTTGACTTGCCCATCTGATACCTGCTGTGCAAGGAAGCATCTGTGTGTGTGGGCCAGCTTTTTGGAGTCTAGCCTTGGTGTCATGCTAGGGCATCAGGGAGGCCTTGGAGGGTGTGAACGGGGTTGTCCCATAGTTGTGGGGTTGGCGCTGGTTGTAAGTAGCAGGCAGACCACATTTCCCATGTTGGTTGAAATATTGGTGTTAAATGGTTTTTATTTTGATAGCAAAGTAAATGCAAACATATTGCAGATAATTTAAAAAAAAGCATATGGTTGCCTGCACAGAGGCATATAAGCCAAAGTGAGTGAGCAAGGATATAGAATGAATATTCATATACTTTGAGAGATTATATATCTAAGGGAATGAAAAGCGTAGCATACAGGCTTATGAATGATAGTTGTAAAGCGTATTAGAGTGCAAACAATTCTTACTTAGACCATGGCGAGCAATCTGTTACAATTTAAAACAAACGTGATAATGCAATATTCGGGCATTGTATTCGAGCATATACAACAATGTAAGAGGCAATTAGTGGCATGTATCTGGCTAATAGCTGGGTTAAAGTTTCGGATGCTGACCTTTTGGTCATGAACCAGTATAGCGCTTTGGCACCTGACTACAAAGGGGTCAGGCCACTAAAAACGATAAAGGGTGAAACACCCTAACTATGGCAGGCCATTACATATTGAACATTGCTAAAGGGGCTCACTTTAAATGTAAATGTAAAACAGAAAATGTTAGCCAGAAAAGAAAAATATAAATCAAGATAAGGTCAAAAGAAAAATTGAGTCTCTTCAGTTGGGATGGGGGTACAGAGTCTGGCAAGACAAAGAATTGTGAATAAAAATAAACGTGTGTCTCCCTGTCCCGTAGGAAAGATATCAGGGATTGACTGAGCTTGGTAAATGCGTTTGCATCTAAGGTCTGTTCCGAATATCAGACACCCATCTGTCTCCCCAGGACCAGTCCATTCCATCAGTAAAAGGCTCCCCAGCACTGTGGGCACTTGGAGGCCAATCAGTCCGTTGGACTCCCACCACCTAGAGTCCACACACTGCTCACCTCCTGCACCTCCCAAGTGCAATCAGAGGCATCACAAAGCGCTAGCCCCTATGTCTCACCCGGATCTGGCCACTTGCATGGTCTCCGCGCGCGGCGCCCCAAGCCACCTCAGGAACTTGGGTGCATTTTGTTAGTCCCGGGATTGGGAATGGTATGGAGGGTGTTGCTCATAGTGCTGCTCCCATCCTTTGTTGGTACAGCTGAAGATCTGACTCATGGGCCGGGATCACCCCTGCTGGCCAAGAGGGGGGGCAGGGGGCTGGATTCCCCATCTTCTCAATGCCACTTGATCCTGTGCTTGATCATTACTGCTGCGTGACTTGCATGCGGGCCCAAAACAGGATCAATCTGTACCGTTGGGGTTCCCCTGGAGGATACCCTGTGATGAACAGGTTTTGACGGGTTCTTGGGCATAAAATCAGTCTTTTTTTGGGTGCCGATAGCTGAGCTAGCAGAGATGGCTGCCATCCCGCTTAGTGGCCAGGCCCCATCCTTGGTTGAAATATTTGTATCTGGGCGTATGAAAGCAGAGACATGCATTCATATGTGAGATATTGATGCTAATAAATTTCTAGCGGTAAGCATGGTTAGCGCTGCCAGTTGTCTATGTGTTTTAGTGAGGGTGTGAGGGAACAGGAAAAATAGGCAAGTGGTCGGATTAAGCTGTATACCTGTGACATTCAAGGTCCCAAGAACATCCTTCACATCTTCCCACAAGGGTTTGATGAAGAGGCAGTTCTACTATATGTGTATCTTTGTTCCCTCTGTCCTCCCACACCTCCAGGAGAACGCCGGTATATTAGGGTAGATTTTGTGGAGTCTGCTAGGGGTTACATAACACCGGTAGACCAGTTTTCTGTGTGCATCTACATGGGAGTAGCAGTTAGTGATACCTGTAAGTGCCTTGATCGAAAGCAGCCAGTCAGACCCCGTCTGTGTCACACTGAGCGCAGGGTAGTCACGTGACACCCGGCGCTCCTACGCAGAGAGCGAGGGGGAGGCGCTCCCTTTGTGTATGGTGCATGCGGTTCCCTTATGGATCCGCACGCTGCATGGGGGCGCCAGGGGCACAGGCTGAGCGGGGGGCGCAAAAATCACTGCTCACACTGTCAAGTGATTTTTTGCGCCCCCCCCCCTTGGCCTGTGCCCCTGGCGGCGGCCATTCTCGCCAACCCCATGGTACGCCCCTGAGCCTGTATGGCCTTTTCTATTTCTGTTTGGGTAAGTGGTGAGGTGAGGGTCTCCAAATCTGTTGGGGATATAGAGGGCAGGTTAACCATGTCTAGAAATTCTTTAATAAGTTGTAAAGAGGGGGGAACCGAGCTGAGGTCCTCTTTAAGATTATAAAAAGTGCTGTAGTAGAATGCAAATTCGTTTACAATATCTTGTGGGTTAAGTAGTTTGCCTTTTTCTTTAGACTGTTTATACGCTATTTTTTATTTATGGGATCTAGCTTTTAATTGTGATGCTAGTAAGGCTCCTGCTTTGTTACACTGGGAGAAAAATTTATGTTTGTATCTGTGTAATAAATGGTTAGTTTTTTCAAGTTCTAAAGTTTTAAGTTTGTTTTGTAGTTGCGAGAGTTCAGTTTGTGTCTCTTTGGATGGATTGTGCTAATTTCTGTGATGTCTCGAATAAGTGATAGGTATGTGTGTATCTATTGTTTTAGCTAGCATGGTTGATAAAGGTTCCCCTTATGACTGCTATGTGAGCCTGCCAAACTGTTTCGATAGATGTGTCTGAGGGGTTGTTATTTGCAAAATAAGAGGAGTTGTCTTCTTTTATGGTAGATATTATTTTGGAGTTTTTAAAGTAAAGAGTTCTTCAGTCTCCAGGTGCCCATTACTGAAGATCGGTATTGTTCCCAAACGGTCAGTGTGATAGGGTCGTGGTCAGACCATGTAATGAGCCCTATGGTGGTGTCCTGTATTTTATGGAGTAAGCGGGAGGGCGTGAGGAATCTATCTATTCTAGTGTAGGTGTTGTGCACTGCTGAGTGGAAAGTGTAATCTATTTCTGTGGGATTTAGTATTCTCCATGGGTCGACAAAGTCATGGTGTAAAATGGTGGTAGACAATTTGGCTGCTAGATGTGTTTGCTTTTTAGCTGTTGGAGTATGAACCTTGTGTTTGGAGGATGTGTCCATGGAGGCATCTAGTAGGAAGTTAGTATCTCTCTCCATTATTACTGTTCCAAATTTGTGTTAAGAAATGAGGCTACCGTATATACTCGAGTATAAGCCGACCCGAATATAAGCCGAGGCCCCTAATTTTACCCCAAAAAACTGGGAAAACTTATTGACTCGAGTATAAGACTAGGGTGGGAAATGCAGCAGCTACTGGTACATTTCTAAATAAAATTAGATCCTAAAAAAATTATATTAACTGAATATTTATTTACAGTGTGTGTATATAATGAATGCAGTGTGTATATGAATGCTGTGTGTGTGTATGCAGTGTGTGTATGAGTGCAGTGTGTATATAATGAATGGAGTGCAGTGTGTGTGTATGAGTGCAGTGTGTGTATAATGAATGCAGTGCAGTGTGTGTATGAGTGAAGTGTGTGTGTATGAGTGCAGTGTGTGTGTATGAGTGCAGTGTGTGTGTGAGTGCAGTGTGTGTGTGTGTGCAGTGTGTGTGTGTGCAGTGTGTGTGAGTGCAGTGTGTGTGAGTGCAGTGTGTGTATGAGTGCAGTGTGTATATAATGAATGCAGTGCAGTGTGTGTATGAGTGCAGTGTGTGTGTGTGTGTGTATGAGTGCAGTGTGTATGCAGTGTGTGTATAATGAATGCAGTGCAGTGTGTGTATATGAGTGCAGTGTGTATATGAGTGCAGTGTGTATGAATGCAGTGTGTTTAGAATGAATGCAGTGCGGTGTGTGTATGAATGCAGTGTGTGTATGTGTGAGTGCAGTGTGTGTATGTGTGAGTGCAGTGTGTGTATGTGTGAGTGCAGTGTGTGTGTGTGCAGTGTGTGTGTGTGAGTGCAGAGCATTGGTGGGGGGTGGGCATTTTATTAATTAATTATTATTTTAATATTTTTTTTATGTTATTATTTTTTTTAGGTAACTATTTTTTTTTCTTTTATTATTAATTGTATTGTTTTTTTATGTTATTATTTTAATATTTTTTTTATTATTATTATTTGTTTTATTATTAATATTTTTATTTTTTCGTCCCCCCTCCCTGCTTGTTAGCTGGCCAGGGAGGGGGGCTCTCACTCCCTGGTGGTCCAGTGGATGGGCTGTAGGAGGGGGGCTGTCAGGAAGCTGTTACTTACCTTCACAGCAGCTCCTGTCAGCTCCCTTCTCTCTTCTCCGGTGCGTGCAGCTCCCAGGTCAGCTCCCTCTGCAACTCTCGCGGCCGCGCGGAGCGTTGCCACGGTAACCCGTGGCAACGCTCTGACCCCGCGGCTCTCGCGAGAGTTGCAGAGGGAGCTGACCTGGGAGCTGCACGCACCGGAGAAGAGAGAAGGGAGCTGACAGGAGCTGCTGTGAAGGTAAGTAACAGCTTCCTGACAGCCCCCGGTCCTTGTCTGTATTATGGCAATGTAAATTGCCATAATACAGACAACTGACTCGAGTATAAGACGAGTGGGGGTTTTTCAGCACAAAAAATGTGCTGAAAAACTCGTCTTATACTCGAGTATATACGGTAAATACTTTTTCAAAGAACTTGGATTATCGTTTGGACTGTATACATTGATCAAGGTATATGGTGCATTGTTAATGTAACAGTGCATGAATACGTTTCTGCCCCTTTTATCTCCAACTTTTTTGACCAGTGAGAAGGAGACATCCCTATCAGCATGGAGACCCCTCATATTTTAGATTTGAAACATGAATGAAAATCATGCGGGAATAGGGTAGAGCAGAACTTGGGTCTATGACCCCATTTGAAGTGGGTTGTTTGGCCACCTGTGCTTTATTAGTTTTGGCTTCTAGAAGAGCAAGCTTGTTTGGTGAATTCAGGCCTTTGGTATTCAGTGACATAATCGTGACAGCCATTAGAGATGTTTTGGAAAATGTCTTGTATTAGTGCACTTATATGGTGCACTGGTATGGTGTGTTTTTTTACAGGTGAAGGATCACATGGGGTAATTGTTCCCTGGTATAGGGAATGAAATTAGTGGGTAGGCTGGG
This sequence comes from Pelobates fuscus, assembly GCF_036172605.1. Taxonomy (NCBI): domain Eukaryota; kingdom Metazoa; phylum Chordata; class Amphibia; order Anura; family Pelobatidae; genus Pelobates; species Pelobates fuscus. The sequence goes on from NC_086324.1 coordinate 45,705,283, forward strand.
GGCGGGGGGGGGGGCCTTATGGCAAACATAAGTTTGTACTCTGTCTTTCTGGCCTCTCCTGATCTAGCCTCAGCATACTTGATTTGGAGCTGGGCGTTGTTGGCAAAAGCTTGTGGCGTCGTATAAGGGAATGCGTTATATTTCACCCATGGTTTGGTAGAATTTGTGCCTATGCGATACATATACGGTAGTTTTTTGTGTGTACCCAATGAACGATAGGAGCAGCTTTTAGTTATAGTACAATGGTGTGTCAGTAAAATTATAGGTAAAAGGTGTCTAACATAAAATAAATTTAACAGAACTATATACAAGTAACTGTCAGGTGTTGTACAGGTCATACAGACAGTATGGTAATGGCTAAGTATAGCCTAGTGGGGGGGGGGGTGTTCTCCTCCCGGGTGGAGACCACATTGTGGACGTTATGATAACGCAATGTGGTAAGGCATGGCGTGGAAATACAAAAGATCTAGCACTGAATATAGGAGCTTAAAACAATAATAAAAATCAAACTAATAATAGAAGTTAGGCCTTTGGCCCTGAACTGTGAGATGCAAAACAGGTGTGTCAAGCATATGTTGCACAACGTGAGGGACTGGACTCATGCTATGCAGAATGGTGTCACTTAGCTCTAGTGGTGGTATGCCAGTCCTTATTGAGTTTCGCTGGGGATTGTTGTGCAGGTCTAGAGGTAGCGTTGCGTGTCTGCACCTTCGTGGGGATGTTCCATTCATGAGGTAGTTTGTGTCCATCTTCTACTGTGGTAATATGGCATCTCTTAGGGCTGATGTTATAAGCGACAGGGCCTTCCGCTTGAGGAATGTGGCGGCATATAGGTCGCTATATATCTTGATCTTTGAGAATTTGTCTGGTAAGGTTTGGAAAAGCCTGGAGACTCACATTATTTTTTCTTTGGAGGTGTAGTAATGGAATTTTGTGATCACATTGGGGGAATTGTTGCAGGCATATTCCTGGGTCTCGGTAGGCGGTGTATTCTGTTTAGTAATAGGTCCTGTTTGGACAAGTCTGGCACCAGCAGCTGGAAGAGGTCAGTAGCATAGATGTGTAGGGCTTGGGGAGAGGTGTCTTCAGGTACACCCCTTAGACGTACATTACTGAGCTTGTCCCTATCTTCATGGTCAGCTACCTTGTCTGACAGGATATTCAGCCTGGCTTGGATTTCAGTATATGCATCTGCTAGGGTATTGTGTGCCCCTATGATTTCCTCCGTTTTATCTTCAAGTTGTGCAGTGCGTTCACCTATGGCTTGTATGTCAGCCTTGATATCTTTAGTCAGCTTGGGAAATTCTAATTGCATGGATGTTTTCAGCTCGGTCAGCATTCTGTGTCTTGATGATTCTGTCACTGGGGCAGACGTGGGCACAGATATAGATGTGCTGTTACTTTTGTCCGAGTATGAGGCAGGCGAGCTAAGGCTGTCGACACCATCTTGGGCTGTGTGCGCGGCGAGGTGAGCGCTGATATTTGGATAGCTGCCAGCTTCTGTTTCGATTTTTTAACAGGGCTGTGTGCCATGATGTTGAAGCACCCGGTCCTGCGGATGTCGCTGGTTTTAAAGGTGAAAAATGCTGGTGTACTCGCTGTATTTGGTCTTGTGTCAGAGGAGCTGATGGCTTACGCGGCCCTCTTAGTTGGATGCGAGACCATGTAGACCAGTCAGTTTCCTATCTTAATGACCTTTTTAAAGTTTTTTTCATAATCATTTTTTGAAATTATTGTATAGATTTTTTAAAGAAAAATCTTAGCACCACTCAATCACGAGGAAAAGAAGGTTTATAAATAGAACCTCAGATGCTTAAGTGGTGGAAGTCATCTAAACAATAATAATGGTTGACTAAAAGACTACTCAAGCACCATAACCACGGCAGCATGCTGCAGTGGTTATGGTGCCAGGAGGGCCACAGTGCACTCCTATTGTAAGTAGTCAAACAATTTTAAAACAGTTTGACTTCTTACCTGACTTCTACAGGATTCCAGTCCTTGCTACTACTTCATTAAACAGAAAGTCACAGACCCCTAAGCAAGGGCTTGAGTTAGTTCTTCTGAGATAAACTATAGAGTGAAGGATTATCTCATTGATTGAGAGTGTCAGCTATCAGCTTCTGGCTATCTTTTGGAAGTAGTAGAGGGGGTAGCGGTGCCTGACTATGCTACAGGTAAGAAATCAAAGTTTTCTTAAGCAGTTCAACTGCTTACTATAGAGATGTGCACCTCTGGCACCATAACCACTACACCACTCTGTAATGGTTATGTTACTTGGCATGTTCCTTTAATCATAGTCCTCTGCTGGCCTTTCCTTTGGAGACATACATACTAGTAGTATTTTGCAGGTTGGAGATATAAAATGCAGACATTGTGTCCGATTGTAATAAGGACCAACAAGGTGCAGAAATGGTGCCAGAGTATCATGAGATATACAATACGGGAGATGTGGTGCAGATAGGAGACCCAGGAAATGTGCATCAGACAAGCCTCACTTATTTCTAAATGTGTGAGTCATGGAAAAAGTACTTACTGGGCTATGTGCTCTTAACGACACAATCCAGTTGACTGCAACCAAAGACTGATAAAGTATAGTATTTTAGGATTTGCATTAGAGAAATCTAAATGAGTAGTATATGATCAAAGTCAATGTCTAGGTTGGTTCCATCAATTCCAAGGCCATGACGAGAGCCAATAAGGCTAAAATATGGAAACTCAAGTTCAGAGACAAATGCATTTTTGGGACTAGAACTCAGAAATATTGAGAGAATAAAAACCATCTCTGGCACGTTGTTGAAGCAATCAAACATTTTGATACCTGTCGAACAAATTTCTTTAGAAATAGCACCAAACCGATGGTGCGTATTACATTTCTACATTTCGAAACTATGCTAATTTTAATGCATTCATATATTAATGAAAGCTATCAATTCTGATTTGTACAGCGATAGGGGAAAAAAAATTGAATATGCATATTTTTTCCTGGCAGTCATTGAATGATACCAAATCATTCTTGAGCCTTAACTAATAATGTCTAGTGCTTAATATCTTGAGTATCTGTAATTTAGATTACTTTGCAGTATTTCTGTCACTGTTACTGCTTCAATTAATGATGCATAACTTACTGCGCATTATTTTACCTGCGATTCGCACTACATTGAGAAGACTCAGAGACCCTCATACATTTCATTGTATTAACTTAATGTATCATTAATATTTACTGCATTAAGGGATACTCTTAGCGATGGGATGATAATTAGAGTGTTTGTCAAAGCATTGAACATATTTAAGGATGATTTACACTTGTAAGTGTTAGGTATCACAAAATGCCCATTAGAATAAGGGCATATTTTATACTGGAAGATATTTGATTTTTCTTTGACCTTTTTTTTTTTATCATGAGAATAAATTATATTTGAAGATAGATTAAGAATACTATGTTTAACTTAGTGCCATGTTAATAATACAGCTGTATTTGTCTTATTAAAGCGGTTTTGTAATTTAATTTCAATTTGTTTAAACTGGCTAAAAATATAAATAAACATTGCGGTGCAACACAACGTGCTTTTATCATAATGTAACCTTCAAATATAATGAGCCTTGGTCGTTTGGTGCTTTATAATATTTGTGTTGAATTAGTTCGTTGTATACTGTAACAATAGTAGGAGCAAAGTCTGATGCAGCTTTACGTCCTGTACGTCCAATTGTCTGGTTAAAATTACATGTCTGTTAGTCCACCCAATGTACAGCGCTACGGAATGTGATGGCGCTATATATAAAAAAATAATAAAAAATAATAAAAGGCTCATAATCAATATTCTGTTTATCTTAATGTCTTATCCTTGCACTTATGGTATATCATAGTGCCTGTATTACAAAAGAGTTACACAGTATCCAAATAGGAATGAATATCCATCGCAGATACACCCTGCAAACCCTAGTTAAATTAAAAACACAGCATATAGAGAAAAAGTTAATGGTTTATATGGGGGAAAGGGAGGTTGAAGGCAATGGGTGGAATGGTCTTGTGAAGAATCAAAATTCACCTTCAATTTGAAAGAAACCAAAACCAACCAAACAGTCCGCACTCATTATTATTATTATTATTATTGCCTTTTATATAGCGCCAACAGATTCTGCAGCGCTTTACAATATTATGAGAGGGGGGGGATTTAACTATAAATGAGATAATTACAAGAAAATTTACAGGAACGATTGGTTGAAGAGGACCCTGCTCAAACGAGCCTACAGTCTATAGGAGGTGTGGTATAAAACACATTAGGACAGGAAATAGCAATCAAATAAGGTGGGAGTGAAGCAGAGCTGGAGGAGAGAGAAGCGTGCTGCACTTTAGGTAGAGAGTAAGAGACAGGTATGTGAGGTAGAGGTTACTCTGGGAGGCCATAAGCTTTCCTAAAGAGATGGGTTTTCAGGCACTTCTTAAAAGATTGCAGACTAGAGGAGAGTGTGATGGTGGTAGGCAGGCTATTCCATAGGAAGGTAGTCGCCCGCAAGAAGTCCTGCAAGTGTGAGTTGGCCGTACTGGTGCGAGCAATGGACAGGAGAAGGTCATGGGCAGAGCGGAGAGACCGAGAAGGGGCATACCTATGGATCTGTGAAGAGATATAAGAGGGGCTAGAATTGGTCAGCGCTTTATAGGTATGGGTTAGCACTTTGAATTGACTCCTATAGGATACAGGAAGCCAATGTAAGGACAGACAGATGGGTAAGGTGTGAGAGGACCAACTAGAAACAAAAATCAGTCTGGTGGCAGCATTCATTACAGACTGTAGCGGGGCAATACGGCTTTTGGAAAGACCAATTAGGAGAGAGTTACAATAATCCATGCAGAGAATTACTAGAGCATGGAAAAGCTCCTTGGTAGCATCATAAGAATCTCAAGATAATCCACAAGGTAGATCATGGAAGATACATACTTTATTGTAGAAAAATGGTGACGAGCTTGTCATAAATTTATGTGCAGACCTCATAAATGACAGGCAATCCAAAATCTTAAAACACGTGTCAGCTAATGCAGGCTATTTCTCCCTCTGGGAAGTCTAAGGTTTGAAAAATACCCAAAAAATACAATGGTACAAAAAGGAAATGCCTGCTCCTGCCAGAAGGATGGATAACAAAAATATGAAAAACTTGCAGTAACACTGGACTTGTCCTGATGCTTTACCAACCTCAAAATACACTAACACGTTTCACCAATTCAAACCACTTTGAAAACTTCTATAATTTGGTGGAACGCGTCTGTGCATTTTAATATTTGTATTTATAATTAAAGATTTACTCCTGTTTAACACCATTCTGGACCCTCCTGGAAGTTTTTAAAGAAGATTTTATCAAGAGGAACACTCCAGCTATATCCTTGGTGGGAATTGTACCGCCTATACAATTGGGATTGAGCAAAAAAACTTTTGTACTTCTTTTTTTTTTTTTTAAGTTTAATTTTATACCAGTGAGCACTAAGTGCTGTTTTATTTTTTCCATACATATCTACAATGGTGACGAACTGCTTTCTACAACGTGACGAACACTCCAGCTATATCCTTGGTGGGAATTGTACCGCCTATACAATTGGGATTGAGCAAAAAAACTTTTGTACTTCTTTTTTTTTTTTTTAAGTTTAATTTTATACCAGTGAGCACTAAGTGATGTTTTATTTTTTCCATACATATCTACAACGGTGACAAACTTCTTTCTACAACGGTGACGAACTGCTTTCCAGTTTGGAGATACACATAATTTGTACTGCGATCAGATCCAGATACAACATCTGCGAAGGCCTTCCGGGACCATCACATCCATAGGCGGGGATTGTAGCGCCCAGTTGCTCCCATCTGGAGTTGATCTATAGCTCCTTAAATTGTGTGTTTTTATACTCCTTTTACCATCTGTCTCAAGATACTACTCCAAAGACCTCTGTATGCCAGCGATGTTCCAAGATACAGCACATTTCAATACAATATTGCCATTGTACACTTTGTGTTTATTTTTATTGTTTAAAACACTTGATACATGAGAAGCCACCAGTGTAATTCAAGAATTGTTTTTACAGCTATGCCTTTCTTTCATCTGCATAGTACATGCATTCCGGTTTAGTTCCAATAACATGAGGATAAGCTTATCCAAATAAAAACTATATCCACCGACTTGACAACTACTGAAGAAGCTGATTTTTTTTTTTAGAGTTTTGTGGTTTGAGAGATCTGCATTTTTTGGACGAAGCTTATTGGCAGAATAATGTTTTCTAGGTCCAGTATGTAGGAAAATCCAACCCAGCCTATACTCCATGAATTAATACCTTAAGCTGATAGAAAAATAGGTTGATAGACATAAATTATATGGATGGATGGATTGTTGATGGAATAGACAGATAGATAGATAGATAGACGGAGGGATGGATAGATAGAATTGGTATAATAGACATACAGACAGACAGAGCATCTCTATTATTTACTGAAGAGTAAATTAAGGTGAAAAATGTAGACAGATGGACTGACGGGCAAGTGACTTTAGTTAACTTTGATGGTCTGCAGGTCTTGGAGTTGATAACGGTTGCAGTGGAACAAGAGGTTTAATGCACACACTTATGGCTGTGAACTCTGTAAGAACTGCGTAATGCTGTTGAGTCAATAAGGACCAGAATCCCTAAGTAATATCTCCAGCACCATATTGAATTATTGCATTAATGAATACAGGCCTTTCTGGTGGTATGTCTAGAGCACGTCGTACTTGATCCTAGATTGCTTATACAATTAAAAAACTTATTTTTTTTCTTTACTGAATTCCCAAATTCTTTAATCTCAAAAGTGACAGATTCACTTTATCGACAACAGCCCTGCACCTAAACACAGTCATGTCTGATAGAAATTGACACCGAGAGCACTAGGTGGCAGTATATGGATCATTGGACACAGCCCAACACCATTAACCTGTATTTGGCCCCCGTGGCAGCAGAGAGGTTAAAGACAAATGTTTCTATGGTTACTGCTGACTACATATATTCTTCTTTATGTAATGTTTGGTACGTGTGTGACAATCAGAGTGACACGGCTGGTTGTACAGTTCATTGCTGAAAAGATTAATCTCTGTCCTTGGATTCTGATCCATCCACAACCAAATAACGGAAGTGCGGAAAACAATATAATCACTTGTCCATGGACACGGATATTCCTCTTCTTGACAGAGAACATGTATTGTATTGTGTACAATGCTGTAACAATGTTAAGGCTTTCCATTTGACACAGCAGATACTGTTACATAAATGTCCAGCTGTAGATCACTCGTAGAGTATGTCTGTAGACTTTGCAATATTTTTTATAAAGTGTGTTCTTTTAGAATTCTTAAAATGTATTTCAACCCTCCCCACAGGCACTTCACTTTTCACTGAACTAGGAGCAAAAATAATATTGGAATAAAATAATTTGGAGATTTCTATGCATTAAACAATGACTGGGATTAGTTCAATGCTCTTGCAAGATGTTGACAAAAAAGCAGTAGTAGAAATAAATATGTTGAGGAATATTAAAATTTTCACCTTGATTTACTATTCAGTAAATAATACTTCCCCAGTTCCAGAACTACTTAGGGACCTTAGGACAACAGTTAGGGCAACAGTTTACTAGAGAACACAGGACAAATATATTTGCACATTTACAGAGTAGGATTAACCGTAAGGCACTCCTAGGCAGCTGCTATGGCCCAGGGTTTAGATGGGAAGGGGAGGTTCATGAATTTTCTTTGCCCCATTAGCCACCCCAATGAGAAGAATGAAGGTGGGGGGAGATGGGGGTGGCAAACTGGTAACCTCATAAGAGCTAGTGAGATTATAATACTTCTCTGCCTATTTGATATACACTAGACCCACATTGTAGTGAGTTGTACACAAAGGGCTTTTTAACAAATTCTTACAAGAGTGTTTTTGACCTCCCTGGTAAAGCCTTTGTTGACTTGCCTTGCTCATGGAGTTTTTGGATTAAGCCATTGCCAGCTTAATGTATAGAGGACAAGTTATTAAAGGTGGGTTTCGTAGAATTCATAATTCTGGTTACCAAGACCTCAAGTCGAAATTAGGAGATTTTTTTTTTTATTCCACTTGACTGTTGCAAGATGATTTCACACGGCAGTATAATATTAAAATGGTAATAAATAAATACTGAGAGCATAAAATATATCTGGCTTCTAGAGGGAGAATATGTGTTGCTCTCAGGTCTTCCAATCCTGAGTCACTGAAGCCCAAATAGCCACTGGGTAATGTCCATTCTAAACAACCTACATAGGATTATTGGTGGGGAAGAGCAGAGTGATTAAAAAAAATAGTTAAACAAATTAATTAAATTAAATCCTAACCACTATACCTTTAGATGGGGCAAGGATTTTTGAGAATTCCCCTCACTGGAGGAGTGTAAGTGTATTTTTAGATTAGCTTTTGAAATTATTTAATATTTTGGAATGACTTTTAAAGGGATTTTTTTCAAAATACAAAAAAAACCTATATATATATATATATATATATCGTCTCCGAAAGCCATCTGAATAGTTTTCGCAGAGGAATGTTCAGACTGAACGCAAAATTTGCTGCAGATTCATTGCTCTACGCGCTTGGTCATTTTGAATGCGACGGCTAAACAGTACACATGCTCACTCAACTGCGTCAAGCACCGCCACTGACAAGTATAGGGAAGTCGTCATCATTCACGTATGCACGTATGAAAAGTGGTGACAATTGAACAGTTGATCAATCAGTAACTGGCCCATTCATGGACACTATGGGTATCGGCAAGCTTGAGAATGGAGGTTTGCATACCTTTAATAGTGTCATGTTCCCATCATCAGTCTATTTACAAAGTTTAATTCTATAACTCTGACCATAGGGATTACATTACGGGAACATTCAATGATAAATGCAGAAAATGTGTTTAAATAATAGAAAATGTGTTGATTTTATAACTTTTAGCTGCATTGTCTCTGCATTGCTCTGAAATGTTTTACCTCCCCTCGCACATTGCCTTGCCTTGTTGACTAATTCAGCCACCAACCCATCTTCTCTCCAAGTGGTTGATAATATAAAAATGCATTTTTATATCACATTTTAGAGAAATATAAAATGCCACCATGAAGATCTGTGTTATTATGTTGCTCTGTCCAGTCCATACATTAAAGATGTTGTGTGTTGAACAATTTTCCATCTGTCTCTATAGCTATGACCTTTGGCAATGCTACGGACATTATAATTCATAATCGCAGTAAATGTGTAACTGCATACATTCATTGGTTCATTGACAATATACGCATACGCAGAACTCTTACCTATACAATCCCACACTGTGCCACCCTGGAGTCCACCCTGGGTGAGTAAATATCTTTAAAAACAAATATATTTTTCTACAGTGTACAGTCATGAACTGCTTTATTCTTTGCCAGAACAAATTTTAATATTGTGAAAGCAGGCCATATGGGGTGAGTATGTATTGCACTTTTTTGCTAAATTAGCTTCTACAGTTTGCCTGCATTGAACTGGCTTGCAAACATAACATTTTGCAGAGACAGATGGAATGCAGTTTGGTTCCCAAGCAAAATGTAGGAACAAATGTACAAAGTCCAGGTTGACATTGGCATGATAAGATGGGAGATTTTACTGCCCATTTTCCATTTAACCCTTTGCCACCTCCAATCACAACCTATTTTAATTTGAGGCATGCATAAACTCAGTAACTGAAAAACAGAATGTTTTGAGAAAAAGATATATGGAATATATGATTGCAAAAAATAAATGTATATATAAAATTGTTTTAAAATTGATATTATAACTGAAAAGTAAATGTAAAATCTATTTCCATTCGTTGGTTTTAAAATATTTTTGTGGAATATATCTGCGTACGTTTTAAATTTTAATTTTCCAGTTATATGCCCCTGAGGATTTGTTTGGTTGCCTTAGGCTCAAGTTCGGGGTCTCTAATAAATAAACTAAAACAAGTTTTTTCTTTGTTTAAAATATCATTGTGGTGTGGTTTCAATGTTAAACTTACTGGTCGGTTGCAGAACCGTGTAATACTTTTTTTTTATTGATCTAACAGACTTTTGGAAAGATTGGCTACCAGGAGTTAATCTCATTATCTAATATTTCTTGCTAAAATAAAGTCTACTGTGGGTGTTTTCATGCGAGGAGTCCCGTCGCACCATCTCACAGTAAGTAATCAATTTTGTATTTTTTTTTTAATGGATGGACACATTTTGTGTGTGGCGGGTGCAGTCCTACTCTTCTGACGAAGTGGAAATCCCTACCTACATTTAAGTATTATAAATTCTACCTTTTTTCTCTGGACCCAAAAAGGGATACAATTGATATATCTAATACAGATAGGGAACTTCCTTAGTTATTAGTAGTGATGTCCCGAACGGTTCGCTGGCGAATAGTTCCTGGCGAACATCGCTTGTTCGGGTTCGCCTCGGATGGCGAACATATGCGATGTTCGGTCTGCCCCCTGTTCGTCATCATTGAGTAAACTTTGACCCTGTACCTCACAGTCACCAGCTAATCAGCAGCAGACCCTCCCTCCCAGACCCTCCCACCTCCTGGACAGCATCCATTTTACATTCATTGTGAAGCTGCATTCTTAGTGAGAGTAGGGACAGTGTAGCTGCTGCTGATTTGATAGGGAAATTGATAGCTAGGTAGTATTATGTGTCCACTACAGTCCTGAAGGACTCATCTGATCTCTGCTGTAAGGACAGCACCCCAAAAAGCCCTTTTTAGGGCTAGAACATCAGTCTGCTTTTTTTTCTGTGTAATGTAATTGCAGTTGCCTGCCTGCCAGCCTGTGTGTCAGGCTCCCAGCGTATACTGTGCCCACTTGCCCAGTGCCACCACTCACTCACTGGTGTCACAATAGCTTGCATTTAAAAAAAAAAAAACTTTTTTACTGTAATATAATAGCAGTCAGTTTCCTTCACGAGTGTGCGTTTCAGGGCCTGCCCAGTGCCACCACTCACTCACTGGTGTCACAATAACTTGCATTTAAAAAAAACAAAACTTTTTTGACTGTAATATAATAGCAGTCAGTTTCCTTCACACATGTGCATTTCGTGGGCCTGCCCAGTGCCACCACTCACTCACTGGTGTCACAATAGCTTGCATTTAAAAAAAAAAAAACTTTTTTGACTGTAATATAATAGCAGTCAGTTTCCTTCACGAGTGTGCGTTTCAGGGCCTGCCGAGTGCCACCACTCACTCACTGGTGTCACAATAGCTTGCATTTAAAAAAAAAAAAAACTTTTTTGACTGTAATATAATAGCAGTCAGTTTCCTTCACTCGTGTGCATTTCAGGGCCTGCCCAGTGCCACCACGCACTCACTGGTGTCACAATAGCTTGCATTTAAAAAAAACTATTTTTTTTTTACTGTAATATAATAGCAGTCAGTTTCCTTCACACGTGTGCGTTTCAGGGCCTGCCAGGGCACAGTGTCACACCAGTGCAACTCATATCTGGTGTAACAGTAGTGTACATTTAAAAAAATAAAAATAAAATTTTGACTGTAATTGAATAGCAGTTAGTTGTCTGCCAACGTGTGTGTCAGGCCTACAGCGTCTACTCTGCCAACTTCTGCCACTGCACAGTGCCACTCATATCTTTTGTCACAGTAGCTTGCACGCATAGTACCACTAATTGAAAAAAAGAAAATGACAGGCAGAGGCAGGCCACCCCGCAGGGGCCGTCATGGTCGTGGTGCTGTGATTCCCTTTGGCCCTAGAATAATGCCCAGTGTTCAGCGGCCACGTACCCTGAACTCGAAAAGTTCTGAGGACATAGTTGACTGGCTAACATAGGACACCCAATCTTCTACAGCTTCCGCTCGGAACCTTGACACACCATCCTCCTCCAGCTTAGCTTCGGGCACCTCTCAAGTTACCACTCGCCCGCCTGCCGCCACCACCAACACTAGCACTACAGCCGCTTCACTTGGTATGTCAGAGGAGTTATTTACACATCAGTTGGTAGAAATGAGTGATGCGCAAGCATTATTGCCAGAGGATGTAGATAACAGGGATATGTCTCAGTCAGGCAGCATTACACACATGGACGTACGGTGTGATGATGATGATGATGTTGTATCCGCTGCTGCTTCCTTTGCTGAGTTGTCAGATACAAGTGAAGCAGTTGATGATGACAATGCGTCCGTGGATGTCACGTGGGTGCCCGCTAGAACAGAAGAACAGAGGGAAAGTTCAGATGGGGAAACAGAGAGGAGGAGACGAGTTGGAAGCAGGGGGAGGTCGTCACAAGGAGCTAGTGGCACAGTCAGACAGCATGCATCGGCACCCGGGGTCAGCCAGACAGCACCCCAATCAACGCATGCTGTTGCCACCACCAGAATGCCGTCATTGCAGAGCTCAGCAGTGTGGCATTTTTTTGTGTGTCTGCCTCTGACAACAGCGATGCCATTTGCAACCTGTGCCAAAAGAAACTGAGTCGTGGGAAGTCCAACACCCACCTAGGTACAACAGCTTTGCGAAGGCACATGATCGCACATCACAAACACATGAGTACAAGCAGAACACAAACTCAAAGCCGCCATCCTCCTCCTGGTCCAGCATCTTCAGCCACGTCAACCACTGCTGTCCTCCTTGCCCCCTCTCAACCATCCGCCACTCCGTCTCTCGCCTTGAGCAGTTCCTGCTCATCTGCCCACAGTCAGGTGTCTGTCAAGGACATGTTTGAGCGTAGGAAGCCAATGTCACAAAGTCACCCCTTTGCCACGGCGTCTGACAGCTGGCTTGACTGAACTCTTAGCCCGTCAGCTTTTACCATACAAGCTGGTGGAGTCTCAGGCGTTCAAAAAATTTGTAGCTATTGGGACACCGCAGTGGAAGGTACCCGGCCGAAATTTCTTTGCACAAAAGGCAATCCCCAACCTGTACTCGATTGTGCAAAAGGAAGTAATGGCATGTCTGGCACACAGTGTTGGGGCAAGGGTCCATCTGACCACTGATACCTGGTCTGCAAAGCATTGTCAGGGCAGGTATATCACCTACACTGCGCATTGGGTAAACCTGCTGACGGCTGCCAAGCATGGAATGCGTGGCTCTGCAGAGGAGTTGGTGACACCGCCACGACTTGCAGGCAGGCCTGCTGCCACCTCCTCTACTCCTCCTACTCCATCCTCTTCCATAACCTCCTCGGCTGAGTCCTCTTCTGCTGCTGTGTCTTGCTCCACATCAACGGCACCCCCCCAGCCTTATCAGCATCGCTTGCTGGACCTGCGGCAACGCTGGAAGAGGATTGTGAGGAAGAGGAGTCAGAGGAGGAATGTGGCTTTGAGGAGGAGGAGGAAGACCAACCACAACAGGCATCCCAGGGTGCTTGTTGTCACCTATCTGGTACCTGTGGTGTTGTACGTGGCTGGGGGGAAGAACATACCTTCAGTGAGATCACTGAGGACGAGGAACGGGACATGAGTAGCTCGGCATCCAACCTTGTGTAAATGGGGTCTTTCATGCTGTCGTGCCTGTTGAGGGACCCTCGTATAAAAAGGCTGAAGGAGAACGACCTGTACTGGGTGTCCACGCTACTAGACCCCCGGTATAAGCAGAAAGTGCCTGAAATGTTACCGAATTACTGCAAGTCGGAAAGGATGCAGCAGTTCCAAAATCAATTAATAAGTATGCTTTACACAGCGTATAAGGGTGATGTCACAGCACAATGGGAATCTAACAGGGGAAGAGGTGAAAGTAATCCTCCTCCTCCCACGACCACGCCGGCAAGGACAGGATGCTTTACAGACGTGTTGTTGATGGAGGACATGCGGAGCGTTTTAAGTCCTACGCATCACCACAGCCCTTCGAGGTCCACCCTCAGAGAATGACTCGACCGACAGGTAGCAGACTACCTCGCCTTAAGTGCAGATATCGACACTCTGAGGAGCGATGAACCCCTTGACTACTGGGTGTGCAGGCTTGACCTGTGGCCTGAGCTATCCCAATTTGAAATAGAACTTCTGGCCTGCCCTGCTTCAAGTGTCCTGTCAGAAAGGGCCTTCAGTGCAGCAGGAGGTATTGTCACTGAGAAGAGAAGTCTCCTAGGTCAAAAAAGTCTAGATTACCTCACCTTTATTAAGATGAATGAGGGATGGATCCCGAAGGGACTGACAGTGGGCGATACATTCGACTGATAAAGGCCTGATGAGGGGGACGTAACAGGGTGTCACGGCTGCCGGCCCGCCGCGTGATATTTAAATCCCTAGCTCACCCCAGTACCTTGCCCTGTCGTGGTTTCCTGTTCCTGGTTTCCTAAGCGTGCTTTATCACTGTGAATCTGATTTCCTGGTATCCTGATCTTGGCTTTTCCCTGGTTATTCTGAATTCTGGTTTCCCTGACTTGGCTTGTGTAAACGGTATTGTGTATTTTCTGGCTTCCTTGACCTCGGCTTTCCCTTTGACCATTCTCTGTCTCTAGCGTATTAGTCCGGCCATTCTAAGGTCCGGTTTACGCTCTGTCCTATTACTTTCCTTTTCTTGCCTATGTATATGTTTACATAGTTTCTGCGTGCTGGACCACACTGGTAGTCATGACATTGGGATTAAACTGATAAGAATAGTACTACTTAACACACCACTCCTATCTGGTGGCACATTAGATTGCACGCGCAGTGCCCCAAATTTGAAGTAGGAGGACCAACCAAGCATCTTTTTCCATCTCTCGGTTCCTAAGATCGATGCCATATACACGTCCCCTGATAGGGGACGTAACAGGGATTAAACTGATAAGAATAGTACTACTTAACACACCACTCCTATCTGGTGGCACATTAGATTGCACGCGCAGTGCCCCAAATTTGAAGTAGGAGGACCAACCAAGCATCTTTTCCATCTCCCGGTTCCTAAGATCGATGCCATATACACGCCCTATGATAGGGGACGTAACAGGGATTAAACTGATAGGAATAGTACTACTTAACACACCTTATAATAACGCAGAGAGAGGAGTCTGAAGAAGAGGAGTCAGAGGAGGAAGGTGGCTTTGAGGAGGTAAAAGACCAAACACAGCAGGCGTCCCAGGGGGCTTGTTGTCACCTTTCGGGGACCCTTGGTGTTGTACGTGGCTGGGTGGAGGAAGAGACCTTCAATGACATAAGTGAGGACAAGGAACGGGACATGGCTAGCTTGGTATCCAACCTTGTGCAAATGGGGAGTTTGCGGTTGTGCAAATGGACTGTTTGCGGTTGTTTGCGGTGCGTTAAACTACCTGATCGATACAACATCATACCTGATGTTTTAAAGCATGTTATTCCAAACAATTTAGGAATGTTAGGTGATTTATGCCCTTTATGGATTAAAACCAGACTCTACTATGTCATTTTCCATGGGAGTTTTGCCATGGATCCCCCTCCGGCATGCCACAGTCCAGGTGTTAGTCCCCTTGAAACAACTTTTCCATCACTATTGTGGCCAGAAAGAGTCCCTGTGGGTTTTCAAATTCGCCTGCCTATTGAAGTCTATGGCGGTTCGCCGGGTTCGCCCGTTCGCGAACATTTGCTGAAGTTTGCATTCGCCGTTCGCGAACCGAAAATTTTATGTTCGCGACATCACTAGTTATTAGTTATCAGTTATTTCAAAGATTGGGTTGGATGGTGATTTTCCAGGAGACTCAAGTAGCTGTTCAAATATGGTTTGACTACTAATTGTGCAACAGCTTTAGAGGAATCCTGAAACCATAACCACTAAATAATGCTATAGTAATTATGGTGCTTAGAACGCTCCTTTAGACTAACAATGAAGCAGACATGAGCAAAACACACACTATAGTCCTGCAGATCATACCTAATCTAGTCAAGGTTACGAGAGTGAGGAAGGAATATTAAAAGGACGAGAGAGAAAGACATGGCAAATCCATGTGCAACATGGCAAAAGTGTGAACCAAAAGTCAAATTGAAAATGTAGGCACAATTACTACTTTGGAAAGATATTCAAATCCAACCATTTTTTTAAACTTGGTTACTTTGGTCTAAATTTTGAAATTTGGTTTCTAGTTCACCACAATTTACTATTTAGTGAAAAAGCTCCATAAGCATTTGTGTACTGAATGTGCATGTCATTATTTGTGACAGTTTTTTGAACAACGAGCTGACTTACAGGTGTAATCAAAATTATTCAATTCCCCTTGAAAATCAGGTTTATGGTAAAAATTTATAGGCTTTAAGCTGTCTGCAATGAACAAATCAAACAAAAGCAATTGAAATAGTTCAATACAAGTAATGTCTCAAGTGGTTTCCCCAAATTCAACTGAAAATGCAACTTAACATGATTTGAGTAGATTAGTGTTAGTGTCTTTTTGTAATCTTTAGTTTTTGAATTAAATAGCTGAATTATATAGCTTTTACTTCACGTGCCAACCCTTTTTACTCTCCCTCCCAATGTTTCCTTTGTTTGCTTAAAAAATACTTCAGTACATGATGTCATGACTTAGGTTCCTGTGTGTTGTAGTTTGGTTGTTATATTTCTGCAGAAGAAAGCTAAAAACGAAACTGTTTTTCCCAGAATCCTTTGCTGTGCCCATAAAGCACATTTTATTGAATAAGCACAGACGTCCCCTCGAAAGTTATGCAACCTACACCTCTTCCTGGTTTGTTACGGGTTTATTGCAGATGTACACCCTAATAGATTTTAAATTATCTACATAACACATTTACAAGAAAAGATTAAATAAACTCCAACATACGCACGCACGCACGCACGCAAGCACGAACACACACACACGAAGAGTAAAAGCAGAAGACAAAAATGTTAAGTGACTTTTTCTTATTTATTTCTGTGAGAAAATAAGAATAAAAACATACCCAAGAAATTTTATATCCAAAACATGCTGTTTAAAACAAGACTGAATTTAACAAACTACAACAGAACAGTAATGGGTCTGAGGTGATCCTACAGAAAGGGAACAAAAGCAAATACATACAGTGTTAGGAATGGACAGTAATCTGTAACGTTAACTCATTGTACTAGGAAAAAAATAAGTGCTTATTAAATAGGTATGAATTGATGTTGTATATGTGTATACAAAATAGAAATATACACATAGCTAATCAGGCTCCGAAATCCATAAATAACAATATTAATACAGAACTAGAAGATGCAATGTTCAACATGCAGAATTGAACATACATTCAAACTTAACCTTTAAGGGTCATGAAACACACAAATCTGTAAAAAGGGAGTGTGTGAACTGCATAAGCATGTACAGAGTACTGTCAAATCAATAGAGCAATTTATAATAATGGCAAAGTTTTTTTAGCAGGTACAATACATTGAAAATGTCTCTTATATGCAAGTATATCATGGGTTAGAGAGGTTTGCTTACCCAGCTCAATTGTACCAATTATATTGACCTCATAATGATGAAAGACAAAGCATGTCCATCTTGGACCTGTGACCCTGAGGTGTGAACTGGCACTATAGACAATGTATAAACTAACCAATATCTTTCATTGCATTTATTTACTACTTTTTGTGGTTCTCTGATAAATACTGTCTTACTGACAATTTCCATGTGCAATATGTCAGGATTGCGTTAACCCTTTCAAGAAAGATGTGCTAGGCCTAATGTCTAATGCCATGTCTAATCTCTTGTCTTAAAGCAGTGAAAACATGGACTAAGTTAATGCCGTTTTTTTTTTTTGAGTGACTGGTCCCACATTTTACGTAACAGGCTTAAATAAATCTGCCAATTCCCACTTAGATAATTAGGGTTTATGGAGACGAGAGAAACGTATTCCCAAAGTCAGAAGCCAATTTAGTTTGAATGTGTTTTTTTTATGTACAAAACGGGCAGATATAATTGTAGTGCAATATATGCATTGCCAACTAAAAAGAAATATAAATGAAAAATGAGCAAAAAGGTCATATTGTATATTATCTGTACTCACTGTATTATGTTAAACTTTGTTAGCATGTTAGGTCAAAATGTTAAAAAAGAAGCAGATGGTCGAATGTCTATGTTTTTTTTTTGTTAAAACAAAGTTAAAATACATTTCACCCAATAGGAAGGGTTATTTACTGAAGTAAAGAATTGTCAGCAATTCAAAGTGAATTCAATGTAAACCAAAAATTTAAAAGTGACATGCCACTGCCCAAATAAAAAAAGTTTAAAAAAAACAACTGTTTAGTAGACATACCCCGAATGAAAACATAAATTCATTTCATAATGCTTTTTTTTTTTAATCTGGTGTAAATTTAAAAACAGCTTGCATATTTCTTGTATGAAACTTTTTGCAAGCCCTCCCCTTCTAACCACGCCCACACTTTCTGTGGCTGTCCAATCACAGACTTCCAAATGCAGTTCAATGAGAAGTCTTTGCAAGGCAGGTTCACTGGGCAACTGCTGCCTCTTGAGTTTATCTCCACTGAGATAACCAAACCAGGAAGTGACAGTATCTGTTGTCTGATTGACAGCCAGGGGGGTGTAACAAGGTTAATTTATAAAAATGCCAAATTTCTATTGAGATCTGCACTTTTTGTCAATTGAAAAGAGGACACACTATTTACACATAAAGCAAGCTTGAGTGTCCTTTTACGGATAATGTTACTGAATTGGACAAATCATCCACGTTAGCTATGCTTCCAGTTCAACTATTTTGATATAAAATTTGAATTTCATTTTGAATTCCCAACAATTCTCACTTCAGTAAACCATGTAGGTGTCTCTATAGGTTGTTTTTCTTTGCAATATCAGAGCAACAGTGAGGAAAGCAGCTTATGAAACTTTGTAAATCTGCAAATTATCCACGTCTGGCTCATGAACCCTCAGGTACTCAGGAGCTGAGAAGATTCAATTCACAGTTCACTGATGTTGGTGTAGTGATAAAATAGGATCTTCAACTGGGCTTCGACTGTAAACTCATGGGAATAAATACTGCATCTGCTGTGCTTTCTGCTAGACAGTATAAGCATGGGAAAATATGTGCACAAAGAATACATAATCGAATTAATGTACACAAGGGGGACTGTGACATTATACAAAAGTGGCAATGCAGCGGAATGAAAAAAATCACTCATAGTGGGCAACATTTATTTAAAGAGTGAATTTGCATTAAATTGTTTTCATTATTTTTTTTCAATGATGGAATGTTCCCATTCAAATTTAAGGTTCCGCATCAAGTTTAACGCTGTTGCCTCATTTCTGTTCTGTGATTTTTTGTTAAAATACAAAACAGTTATTAAAGAGAGCCATGCTTTATTTAGGGCATTTTTTTTGTGCCTGGCAATATGGAACAGTTACTCTTTCTAGAATACGTGTCCTGTCAAAATTAAAATTAAAAAAAAAAAAAAATTAAAAATAATTCGTTATCAGAAGCAGGATACAGGAGACCTGAGCACAGAAAAACAGGCATGTATTGTGGGAGATACACGTAATTTTACTCTGAGTGCCACTCACATCTGTATAACAGATGATCAGGCAGGAGTATGTACTAACAAGAGTCAAGTCACCTGGAGTGATGAAATGCGTTGGGCAGGAAGCATTGTGTGACCTTATCACTGGTGAAGTTATTTACATACTTCTCTATGTTTTACGTTATGTATATAATAAATGCACTGCTGATTTTATTTGTTTGGCTTCATGCACTATCTGTATCTCATTTCATTCTATTGAGGTTCTTATCCTTATTCTGCTGAGGATTGATGAACTATGGAGATATGAAGAAAAATGGATTTATATTGAAGGCCCTCTAATACTTGTGTTTGTGAGTACAATTTTATATTTTATAGGATTTTTCTGTTTATCTCTTTATTTGTTTAGGTACATCTACTGTCAGTTTTGTGGAGAGCATATGGCAGAGAAACTGTGAGTAATAACGATTTGAGTTTCCCTAATCATAATGGGTGGGGGCCATAGATAGAATTTCATGTATTAAAATCCCTGTTTCATAGATATACCCCAAATGAATACCCTCTGTGCAGCTAAACTACCAGGAAGTTACAGGCCCAGTTGTCTGATTGATAACCAGGAGGATGTAACAAGGTTTGTTTTTAAAATTGTCAATTTCTATTGAGATCTGCGCTTTTTGTAGAATCAAAAAAAGCGGGCACACTCTTACACAACGCATTTCAGCAAACTAAAATGATTTGGGAATGCGGAGTGTTCCTTTAATTCAATTCAGTATCTCAGAATCTTCACTAGCTGGTAGCAGTGGGTGATTGTTTGTAGACAGGGTAAATGATGTAGTTTCTTTGGAAGCATGGAGATTTCTTGCTTAGGATAAAATTGCAAGTATAGCTAAATACGCATGCCATTTTATTCCCAGACTATACATCTAAATGCACCTTTTTGCTCTTAGTTTAGAAATGAACAAGAGAGTTTGGGAGGTTGCGCACTGGCACGAGTAAGTCAGTTCACTATAAAAAATATAATACATTTTCCCTATTGAAAAGACTACACAGAAAGCCAGGCAGAATAATGCAAAGCACAAACAGTTAAACAGTCTAGTGGTTCCCAAGCATATGGTATTGAAATTGCTGAACTAATAAATCAAGTTCTGTTCTCTGAGTGTAATTCAGAGTGATTTTCTGTGCATTAAAATGAGGCTGAACTGTAACATTGGAAGTGAAGAAATTTTTCATGGGAATTAGAACACTTTACTTTTGAGTACTTCTTTCTTAAACATTATAAATTATAGAATGAAATTCGATATATTTATTTATGGCAGGCATATGCAATGTGTGATCATATACGGTAACTAAACTTCCATTATTTTTCATTGGTTCTGTGTTTAAAAAAAAAACAAAAACAAAAAAACTATTACATTCTGTGAGTTTTGAAACTGCTGTTTAGTGAATGAGTGTGCTGGATCCTATATGTTGTTATAATTGGCCCCAGCAGAACCCTTATAATGTATGCATGTTCAAGTGAGTCATTTCTCTTGATTTTGTTTATATATTTGGGAGTCCAGGCTTACTCCTGTGGCTTTGCACCCCCCTGTCACAGTGCCTTATTCAAGGGCCCTATTTAGCCTTGGCCGGCAGAGAGCCTCAGGAAGAAGCATTTCCCAAGTAAGTGGATTAATCTCATAAGAGCAAGCATTAGGCTGCTAGAGTAGGACCTGCCAAGAATGGGGTACATTGATGTTGTAGCAGGCTTATGCAATGATCATATATTGTAACTAAACCTGCATTATCTTTACCAAGGTTAGGTATTTAAAAAAAACAGAAAAATATTACATTCTGTGAGATTTTAAATTGCTATTTAGTGGATGAGTGAGTGCGCTGGATCTTATATGTTGTTATAATTGGCCCTAGCAGCACACTTATAATGTATGCATATTGAGGTTAATGCAGCCCTCTTGGTTTCATATATATATATATATTTCTGTATAGACTGACATTTTAGTGTGCATTTAGCATTTGAACTTATCACTAAAAGGACAGAAACCTACATATCATATACAGCGTAGATATAAATATATTATATAAAATAGATAATCCAAATTTTAAGGATACCCTTTGCGTTGCCGATGTGCGTCTAACAGCTGGCTAAGATACAAACTATTTATCCATCTGCCACTTAAGTTGGTACAAATCTACTAAGGCATGGGGGTTACGAGTACCTATGTGAATATGTTAAATGATATTAGTTGGTCACCTATTATAATGGTACATGGTATATGCAACTTTTAAAATGTTCGTAATTACAGCAATCTTCAGTATACAATTTTAATGGGTCAATTGTGTGTTTCTATGACGGTGTGCGGTCTGATCTTCACGACACTACAAGCTGTACGCACTGTTTAATTCATGAAATCTCACATGGTAACACAAGCATTGAATATAGTGTGAAGCTCGGAATTCTCTTATTACAGTGGCTTCAAAGTACTGAGTTCTATTACATAGATTTCTCAGTGCCGATGAATAGAGCCAAAAGTGTTAGTCAACAGTTTCAGAATTTGACCCACAAGACGCTGAGATACAGGAGAAATAAATGGCAGCAATCACAACAGCAAATTGATTGATGGTTGACCTTGTCATC
The DNA here is from genome assembly GCF_036172605.1 of Pelobates fuscus. NCBI lineage: Eukaryota > Metazoa > Chordata > Amphibia > Anura > Pelobatidae > Pelobates > Pelobates fuscus. Next base: position 45,727,309 of record NC_086324.1, read on the forward strand.
TATTCAGTGCAAAGAAGTCTGCAATGCTATATCTAGTAATGCTTGTTGCTATGGGCGACCGTGCAGTGAGACCAGTACAGGCACAAAAAGAGTACGAAATTCAGAAAATCAACATATGACAAAGCATTGGACACTGTCTTATATTAAGCAAAATATTATTTAAAGCAGTTTGCTCAAGTCAGACCATTGTATTCTTTGGGGGTGGAAACATCAAATGCCATGGCCGTAGCCTGTGATAGGACAAATCAATATTGTAAGAAAAGGTTCCACTACATTTTGAAGACATGTGGTGATGGTTATGTGACAGAGATGAAAAAATAAACATCCATAATCAGTATACACGATGACTTGTTATCTTTATAATAAGAGGGGATTTGTTGAAGAGAAACATGTTTTAGAATATTTAATAAATAATCAGATATGGTTATGAAAGTTAATTCTTTCGACATTTTAAACAATTTCACTTGGTTCCAGATTGCAATAAAATTGATTGTTTTGCCAGTAAAGGTCGTTGTGAGATTATCGTTGGACTATTTTTTTTTCTTTTAGATCTGGTGGCCTGTTGAAGCAAGCCCCGGGGTATAAGCACCCTTAGTTGACATAAAAATAGGTGACTGTGTCTAACGTTTTTCTACATTTTCTATTTTCTTATAAGGATAGACCCACATATTAATGTAGATCAAGATCTGGATATACAACTTTTTTTAACCTATCACATTTAAGATTTATTGGACATTTGTCAGACATCAATGAGATGTTTAATTGGCTACATGACTGAGTTTGCGTGGAAAACAGATTGTACAAGAAAAACTCACTAGAAAATAAAAGGAGGTAGTCTGGCACTAATCTGACCTTACATTATTTATTCCTATCAGACAAGTAATAGTCACAATCTTCTATGTAAGTAGGGGTTCAGAGAACTTACATAATCATCAGACAGAGAACACCAACCTTAGTCGTCAGAAGAAAAAAAAACATTAAAATGTGGAAGAATGTTCAGTTTTATTATATATAAAACATAAAAAATACAAAGACAGATTACATTAACAGTTTACCTGATGCGGTTCGCATTTCACTTGGTATTTTTTTCACAAGGCAAAAATTCTGCTACATTTAAATGTTTCTTTTTTCTTCTCCTGATAACTGATTGTGTTGTTTTTGATATTTTTATCCAGCTGAGTATATTTTTATCATCACTAGTACTTACATAGAGGATTACAGTGTCTGCCACTGTGAGTTAGCATAATAAACTAGTACGGCATCTTCTATGTAATAAGTTACCTCCCAGTGCTCTGACCTGTTTTATTTGAAACAGTCGCAATCACGGTCGTTTCCATTTGGTAGTGATTCTGGAAAACATAAGACGTTTAATTCCTATGTAATTAAAAGCGGGCAACACCAAGTTTCTATATATTTCTATTATATCTGAAGGGAATTTACCCGTCTGAAAATTCCAAGTTAGAGAGCTTCAAACATGAAGCTGGAAAAATAAAGTGTTAAAAAATTACTTTTTTTTTGTTTTAATTATACATTATATAATCTTCTCTGCATAGTTTGTTTTGTCTTTGGGAAATTCGGAAAATACCTGCTTTCGCAGTCTATCCATTCACTTAATATTGAAAGCAGAGATGCAAAGTTATGCAAAGTTAATTCACCAGAAGAATGGAATTAAACAAATACAAGCATATCATAAAAATAAACACCAAACGAGGCAGGCACAACATTTGTGTATACGTAAGTACATGGGAAAAGCAAACACTAAATTAAAATATTGTTTTCTTTTCAGCATATTTATATGAATTGATTATATTGTGCATTTTAGTAACTGTGCTGTGCTCTATGAATTAAGCTGAGTCCATTGTCCATCACCATCAAGACAATATTCACTTATATTTGGCACAGCATTAGTGAACAGTTTCCAAAGCTTGAGTGAATGCTGTTGGTCTTTTCGGACAACAAAACCCGAATCAGACTCCTCACCATGTGTTAATTGTCACCCCACCTCTTCTTGTCTTCATCTTCAATCCACTGAGCTTTCAGGCAAAAGCCAAACTATGACCAAGAGATACATTCTCCTTCTATAAAAGCATGGCCGCAGTAACTTAATAGAACAGCTAAGCCTATGACAGCCTTTTAAGGTAACTCTTGCACAAGGCAAAAAATGGTGTTCCAGCTTTAAGTCTTCAAGAGACACTCTAAAGCTGGTTGAGGGGAAGAAGCCGGTGTAGGGAAGGAAGTGGGTGGAGATGTGAAGGTGGAACTTGGGGAAGCACTTCCTTGGGAGGATCCAAGTATTTTTTGATGCATTTCTCCCCATTTTATTCTGTTTGCAACCACTGAGTCCAACATGGGTTTAAGTTTGACATTGACCTTCACCAAACACTGTGAAAAATAAAGAATGCATGAAAAATGGGGTTAATTATTGCATCTCTTGCACTTTATCAAAACAAATTCAAGATCTAGCTTTGTATGTTTATTCTTTTTTTCTTTGCATTTATTTTGTTCTGTATCTTTAACGCCTGCATTGTGTCTTGCTAAGTGTTTTACTCTATTTATTTCCACAGATATTCTATGCATTAATTAAATTCATTCTATGTATATAGCTTTTTACTGATCTGTTGGTATTGAAGTTTTGTTATTTTCATATATCTTCTCACGCCACAACCGGCCCCGCCCACCATCAATCATCAGTTTTTATGATCTCAGCCAATCCAATTTTTTCCAACGGGAAAGCATTGGAAGGCTATTGCGCATGCGCGGCAAAATGCCACACTGTGCCAATCAGCATCTTCTCATAGAGATACATTGAATATATGCATCTATATGAGGAATGTTTAGTGCATGGAGGATCTGAACGTCAGTGCCTCACATTGTACAGCACTGACACAGGAAGCACCTATAATGGCCCTCTAAGTGACTCCCACTAAAGGTGTTACTAGGCAGTAATGTAATGTAATGTTATCTCTGAAAAGGCAGTGTTTACATTAAAATGCATGCAGGGGCATATTACACACATCTGAACAACTACATTAAGCGGTATTTGTTCTGTTTACTACACTGTTCTTTAATGATGGCACCAAGCTATAGCAGCTGCTGTCCATGAGTGAAAATCCCACAGATAGCGAGCAGTCAAAGACATGCACGTCACAGGTCCCGCAAACACCAATTGTGCACTGGTCCTGGGGCTGCACTGTGATAAAAGGCATCTTAGCTCTAACCTTGATCCAAACCCTAATTTTAAAAAGTATGTGACCTAACATAAAAGTTAGGTAATAGCAAGCATATATTAGGGGGGAACAATGCCGTCTTAGTGTTCTGGAGACATTTTCAAACCATTTGACATATTTTCAAATTATACACACTTCATCTTCTGTATGTATATGCTTGACACTTTTACTAATTTAGGTGAAATATTCCGCATCCTGATGTAAATGAAATGGAAAAAAACTGTCTTCACAGATGGAACCTTTTTTGTTTTTTCAATAACATTACTGCCTAATTAATGATGGAGCAATGAGTTGACAAATTGTCATTAAATACTAGTATAGTGTAAAATACTTTGTTAACAGGAAGGCACTAAAATATTTGCGTTGTACATATGCTGCAAGTGTTTACAGATTTTAAAGGCAATTTTTGCACAGCATCAGTTGATACATTGAATTTTGCACAATACATACATAATAGATTATATGCTTAGAGCAAGTCACCTTTCTGCTTCATTAAGACATTTTGATTACGATAACTCTAATGCATATATACAATTTCTGTTAAGAAACACTTACTCATTTAATCACTTTTCTAAAAAACAGTACTGCTGCTAATTTTAAACATGAACATACTTTGTTGTTGTTTTTATTTTCTTCACGTCATTGATTATTGTATGTGATGAGGGCTTTGACGTAAAACTAATTTCACTTTGTATCAATGGTTTAGAATATGTTGTTCACTCCTTTGGGGCTGAGCATTTTTTTTTTTTTTAAAACCTCTACTGAATCATTTTTTGTAACAGTTTTTTGTGTGAATGTGTGTTTGTGCATATATATATATATATATATATATATATATATATATATAGTATCCAGTTGTACCCAGCACACACACTCACAGCTTGTCAAAAAAATGCCCGGTGCATTTCAGCCATAGCCAAAACATATAGAACAATCTCAAAAATAAAGGCTTGCACTCACGGTCTGTTGTTAGTATTGAAACACTTCTTCTTTATTCCATATTGTTAAAACATAGTTGCTGTCATTTTATCGACGTTTCAGCCACATCAGTGGCTTTCATCAGGATCAACTCAGCTCACAAAACTATTGCATATACAAATAGCCACTTATATATAGCTGAACAGACTTATAAGACAGATTAAAAACACTTACCACCTGTGTACTCAGGCACCCGGCGTCTCTCACTTCCATGTGCGCATGTGCGAACGTGCCGAAACCGGAAGTAGCATGTTCGCGTCATTTTGCCGTTGCCGGGGTAACCTGCAATGTAAACAAGCTCCCCGGCAACGAAGCACTCTTGCACACTGCCCGGGCGCCTGCTAGGTGAATTCAACAGATAAAATCATTTACACGTATTATTCTGGTCCCCTAGCAGCACGAACTCTATGTAGCTAACTGATGTCATGTCATCTCGGACATACATTAATATGTCAGCTGCTTACTCTTACTTTCAAATTTCAGAGGTTTCAAAGATTCTCTCCATATTATATAACAATGGTATCATAATCAGAGTAAGTATTAGTAAGATTCCAACACCTCCTAAAACAGATTTGGACCACCTTCAAAAAAAAAAATTTCTAAGTATATTAGATATATTAAGAGGTCTATCCTAAACCTCTTAAAGGGAACAATGCCTTTCATATTATATACTGAAGTACCTATTCACACTCTTACAACTATAACCATTCAAGGTGCTTAAATATTAATTTTAAAGTGATACTAAGTGCCTCTATATATTAAAGATGCTTATTGTGATCAATTATATCTTCAAAATACTTGTAGAAATCTAATATATATATCTACATGTATGCTTGTGATATTATGTGAACAAATGCTTAAATTGCATTATCTAGTGATACTACTCACATATATATACAAGAGCTCACTTTAAATAGTGAAGTGATACTTGTCATTTATATACAAATCTTTAAAGTGATAGTGATTTAAAGTTTCTTGTTTTTGAAAGTTGAGTTCTCTCTATATACAAAACCCACGGATCGGAACACGATTTTACATTATACGAGTGCCCATCCGAGAAATTTGAAAAACTCCATCCCTCAAGCCCAGTTTCTCAGAGTAATGAGGAACAATTCGAAAGATGATGTTAGACAACAACAGTTGGAACAGATGAGAACTAAATTTGTGGAACGTGGATATGGGGGTACAGTCCTAGATGCAGCCTTGGAAAAAGCACAAGAAAAAGCAACCAAGCCACAGGACGCCTTAAGGAAACCGGCACTGGTCTTTCCCATCACATTTCATAACCAAGCTCATAAAGTTTCGAATGCCATTTAGAAAAATTGGAATATGTTGTCACATGAAGATACATTACCTAAAGAATTTAGAGAACCCCCAAGAATTTGTTTTCGCCGGAACAGAAATTTAAAAGACATGTTAATAAAAACGGATCCTGTCGAAAGTTACATCAAACCCCAGTCGTCACAGATACGAGGATGTGTACGATGCCTAGGATGCGTGACGTGCGGCCATATGGTGCCAGCACGCACATTTTCTCATCCACATAGAAACAAGGTCTACAGGATAAGATATACAATTACATGTAAATCCACGTATATCATATATAAATTATCATGTCCCTGTGGCTTATGCTATGTCGGTAAGACAGAGACACAAATGTGCGAACGGATCAGGGGACAAAGGTCCAACATCAGAACGGCTTTCAGGGATGAAGCCACAGACAAACCGGTGGCGAAGCATTTTTTGGAGTACAAACACTCTTTGGCCACTCTCAAATTTGTGGCAATTGACCATGTTCCACTCCCAAGAAGAGGTGGGAATAGAGGCAACATGTTGCTACGCAGGGAGGCGTTTTGGATTTATGAACTGGACACAGTTGCACCCAGGGGTTTAAATGAGCAATTATCATATGCCCCTTTCATTTGATTTAGACTATATGTTAATCCTCTTGAGTAAAGCTATGTTTTAAAAGTAGAATTATCCCCTATTGCAGCACAATATAGGGCCTTAGATATATGACTTAGTAGGTATTAAATGAGGGAGTAAGGAGATTTGATTTAACCTAATATGCTTTAGCAAAAGGGAGAGCCGTATCACTTTAGGAACTGTATATAGATAGCACATTGTATCACTTTAATTTTCAAACATGAGCACTTTAATGTACATAAATGCAAGAAGTATCACTTTAAAAAGTACGGAAGTAGCACATAGTATCACTTTAATAATTATTGTGAGCACTTTATTGTACATAAACGCAAATAGTATCACTTTAAAGAATTACATATAAATAGCACACGGTATCACTTTAATATGTAATTGTGAGCACTTTAATGTACATAGACGCAAGTAGTATCACTTTAAAATGTACATAAGCAGCACAGAGTATCACTTTAACTTTGAGCGTGAGCACTTTATTGTATATAAAAGCAACATAGTATCACTTTAAAGATTTGTATATAAATGACAAGTATCACTTCACTATTTAAAGTGAGCTCTTGTATATATATGTGAGTAGTATCACTAGATAATGCAATTTAAGCATTTGTTCACATAATATCACAAGCATACATGTAGATATATATATATTAGATTTCTACAAGTATTTTGGAGATATAATTGATCACAATAAGCATCTTTAATATATAGAGGCACTTAGTATCACTTTAAAATTAATGTTTAAGCACCTTGAATGGTTATAGTTGTAAGAGTGTGAATAGGTACTTCAGTATATAATATGAAAGGCATTGTTCCCTTTAAGAGGTTTAGGATAGACCTCTTAATATATCTAATATACTTAGAATTTTTTTTTTTTTGAAGGTGGTCCAAATCTGTTTTAGGAGGTGTTGGAATCTTACTAATACTTACTCTGATTATGATACCATTGTTATATAATATGGAGAGAACCTTTGAAACCTCTGAAATTTGAAAGTAAGAGTAAGCAGCTGACATATTAATGTATGTCCGAGATGACATGACATCAGTTAGCTACATAGAGTTTGTGCTGCTAGGGGACCAGAATAATACGTGTAAATGATTTTATCTGTTTAATTCACCTAGCAGGCGCCCGGGCAGTGTGCAAGAGTGCTTCGTTGCCGGGGAGCTTGTTTACATTGCAGGTTACCCCGGCAACGGCAAAATGACGCGAACATGCTACTTCCGGTTTCGGCACGTTCGCACATGCGCACATGGAAGTGAGAGACGCCGGGTGCCTGAGTACACAGGTGGTAAGTGTTTTTAATCTGTCTTATAAGTCTGTTCAGCTATATATAAGTGGTTATTTGTATATGCAATAGTTTTGTGAGCTGAGTTGATCCTGATGAAAGCCACTGATGTGGCTGAAACGTCGATAAAATGACAGCAACTATGTTTTAACAATATGGAATAAAGAAGAAGTGTTTCAATACTAACAACAGACCGTGAGTGCAAGCCTTTATTTTTGAGATTGTTCTATATATATATATATATATATATATATATATATATATATATATATATATATATATATATATATACATATATATGTATATAAAAATACAATAATCCCCTGCACTCACGCTTGAAAAATGATCCAATGCCGGGCGCATCACCAGAGCTCCAATAGATAAAGAATTTTTACAAGTAAGGCTGCTCTCCGGACTTTAAAACAAAAAATTATTGAGTAATATTAAAAATAACGACCAATGTTTTGGTCCCCGTTCGGGACCTTTCTCAGGGTCAAAAAGACAACAAGACAAATATACATATATTTGACTTTTCTCCGGTAATTTGTGTATTCCTCATTCTCAGGTCTTCTACCAGAGTCCTGGGGGTCTGAGGGTTCTGCGCAATATCTTGGTTGTTCCTAGAACTGCACTCTTCTGGACAGCGATCTCAGATGTCCCACCTGGAATTTGTTAAAGCCACTCCCCCAACTACCAAACAATACCATATCAAAAAATATATTAGTATATCAAAAATGTATCAATATAACAAAAAATGTTAACATAACAAAATATTAAAATGTTTTTCAAAATATTAAATAATTTTTAAAGTTTATCCAAAAATATTAAGTTGAGACCAATGTTGCTTGCTATGGAGCTACATATTCAATAAAACCAAAATTCATGTAATGTAATACCATAAAATATATAACCTTCAGTATTCCAAAGACTGCCACTATGTTACTCATATCTACTATCTCTGCCGGATTGCTGGTGTAAGTATTTTTTCTCTTACTGTGAAACTATTTTTCGGGATTGTAAATCACGTTCCAGAGATATCACTCAGATTTTTGTGCTAAGTTTCATTTAACCTTCCACTGTACAAACTACACCTGTTTCGTCTCATGCCTTTTTTATCATTTAACTGTCTGCTTTATAATTTCAATGAAAATGGATTTAAAATCCGCTAACGTACTAAAACACTGTTTAAAACCGAGTACGCAAATTAGAATGACCCTTCTTTTTACCTGAAATCTAATTAAAAACTCATTTGATTACTACATCTCTAACTCTGCTGTACTTATTACATTTCTGTAATCAATTTTCTTTTATGAAGCTTCTGGGAAATTATCTCAAAAGCAACACATTTTTCCTCTTCCTTGGCAGGTTCTTGAACATTTAGTGAATTACGTGCATAGCACCTGCCTGGGATCTCAATTAATCCTTGAGTTTACTTCTAAAGCCATTTAAGTTTATTTGAGTTTAGTCCAATCCATGTTCTCTAATATCTCATTATAAAACCTTTGTTTTATGTTTCATTTTTCTATTTGGTAAAAGCAAAAGTTGTTTATCTTTTTAACTGCTTAACTTACGTGCTATCATTTTATTGTGCTATATTAGGGTATGATCCTTCTCATGACCAATTAGTGAAGAAAAAAAAATTATGATTATGATTTTTTTTTTTTAACTGCCTTTCGGTAAGTTAGTAGAGAGATATTTTGTTGAACGCACCAGAATGATGCTTTGAAAGGTAAACTCTAACATAAAAAATACTGCAAAAGTGTTTCAATTACTGTGGTCAGAAAACTCACCTTGCAGCAGCCACTTAAGTTCTGATGACCTCCAACAGGCACTCGAGGGAATTATCCCACTGTGCATAAGCTAAAGGACCTGCGAGTCCGACATATGAATGCTATCAGTGTGTTATATTGTGACCTGCACGTCACCGATGTATTCCTATAAGTTGGTTTTCTCTCTCTCTTTCGTAAAATAGACGTTCTCTAAGTTGTCTGGGACCTGCGAGTCTTCACTGATGCTTTTTATAAAATGACGTTGAAAATATTCAATAAAAATCTATTTAAAAAAAAATAAATTCTGATGGCTTTTGTACAGTCTAATGCCTTTCATACAGATGCATTTGAGACAAAGGACTCATCTTCGGCAATCACTGCACTCCACCAAGTCATAGAAGAGCAGAATGCAATACTTCTCTGTGAGAAGCATTTGATGCTTTCTGTGGCACCATGCTGTGTATGTTGACATTGAAATTAAAGACTCCAATAAAGGAAGCTCCTGTAGTGGATATCAGTCACTAAAGGTGTGGTTTAGGCAAAATGTAAAAATTGCCCTTTCTGGAAATCTTAACAGGGTTATTTACTAACGTGAGAATTCAAAGTGGATTTCATATTTAAGGTAAAGAAGCCAAGCTGGAAGAATATCTGACTTTTCCATTTTAACTACTTATACCCTAAAGTTGAAATTCACAATTTTCACTAAAGTGAATAACCCTGTAAGATGAAATGGTTTTGGCGCTTAAATTATAACTTTACCACTTGTCATGCTACCATCGTTTTTTAGTTATAGTTAACCATGTAAGAAGATTGTCATGCCTCCACCTCCCGCTACGAACTCTAATAAGCTAATATCATTGGGACCAGTGACATCACAATGACCACGATGTTGCTGGTCCCACTGATATTAGCTTATCTGAGTTAAGAGTGGGAGAAGGAGGAATGACAATCTTCTTACATGGTTATTTATAACTAGAAAGCCATGGTGGCATGACCAGTGGTAAATGTGTAGAATTAAAGTTACACTTTAATTTAAAATAATGGTTGGTTGACCAACATCCAAAGGGTTGCACGCTACAATGTGTCACAGTGAGGAAGGCAGGTGTTACGAAGGAAGTGATGCCTGCACCCTGACTAACGTCCAGGAACACAGCTGCTTTTATATATATATATAGATAAAGGGAGGAGCAGGGGAAGGAGTGAGGCACACTGTATAATAGTTTAAAGGGACACTATAGTCACTAAAACAACTTTAGCTTAATGGAGCAGTTTCGGTGTATAGATCCTGCAGTCTTACTGCTTAATTCTCTGCTATGTATGATTTAAATCACGTTGTTTATGCATATCTAGTCACACCTCTCTAACTGGGACTTACACAGCCTTCTAAACATTTCTTGTAAAGAGAGATATAATGTTTATACATCCTTTATTGTACAGTCGGTTAAATTAGAATTAGAATTACTTATTACCTGCACTGACTAGTAGACCTTGCAGGAGCCTTCTGTGTACTGTGTGTGATTCAAGTTTAAGTTGCAGAGCAGAAGATAAAAAAACATCTAAAGGAAGCTATCATCTGATTGAAAATGAAACAACTTTTTTTTCACGCAGGCTGTATGAGTAACAGCCACGAGGAGTTGTGGCTAGGGCTATATAAACTAAACAAAAATTATTTAATTCTTAAATGGCAGAGAATTGAGCAGTGAGACTTCAGATGCATGAGCCATACACAAAAACTGCTTCATTAAGCTACATTTTTTTGGGTGGCTATAGTGTTCCTTTAATAATTAATCAGAAGAGGCTGACAGGACAGCAGAAGACATATGAGAGTGAGTACTTTGCAGATTATTATTTAATATAAAATCAAAATCTCTCTCTGATTCTCATTGTGATTGTGTCAGGATCGGGTCAGGGATCCAACACGCAGAGTACAAAGAGTAGCAGATACGTATACCGGTCCTTAGAATGGCCGGACTTAACGTATAACTACGATAGAATGGTCAGAGACAAGCCGAGGTCGAGGGAACGAGAAGACAGGTAAGCGAGAGACAAGCCGGGTCAAGGATAACAGAAAGACAGGAGAGAAATATCAAAGCCGGGTCGGAACCAAAAGACAAGAGAATAACAAAGCACAGTGTGACTAGGCGGACTAGAACCACGACAGGGCAATGAGTGAATGAGAGAGCCACTGTTAAGTATCCTGGCTAGGGAGAGAAGACACGCCTCCGGCGAGTCCTGATTCGTCTCCCGAGATTTGAGTGACAGGACGTTCCGGGTTGGCGTCATGACGTCTACCTCCGGTCCTCCTGTTATAAAAGGAAGTGACTCCCTCGCGGCCGGCGTTAGCAAGACCGAGTGAACCGCGAGGGGCCGAGGAGACATGCCGTCCGGATGGATAAACTTCTAAGTCTCTACCTCTCTCAGAGGTAGAGGCTTCAGGTACCCTGACAGTACCCCCCCTCTCAGATACGCCCACCGGGCGGAAGGAGCCGGGGCGAGATGGAAAGCGGGAGTGAAATGCCCTGCGAAGGCGAGGAGCATGAACATCCTCTTGTGGTACCCAACTCCTCTCCTCAGGACCATATCCCTTCCAGTCAACTAAATATTGTACTCTCCCCCGGGAGACACGAGAATCAATAATGGAGTTAACCTCATACTCCTCCTGACCCTCCACCTGAACAGGGCGCGGAGGGGCGATTGTGGAGGAGAATCTGTTACAGATTAGAGGTTTCAGCAATGACACGTGAAAGGAGTTCGGGACGCGTAAAGTAGCTGGGAGAGCTAGACGATACGCCACTGGGTTAATTCGAGTCAAGATCCTGTAGGGACCAATATAACGAGGAGCGAATTTCATGGAAGGAACTTTAAGACGAATATTCCTAGTACTCAACCAAACTCTATCGCCTGGAACAAAATTCGGAGCCGCCCTTCTACGTTTGTCAGCATGTTTCTTAACCAGTACAGAATTGTGTAGAAGAATCTGTCGAGTCTGATCCCACAACTTCCTCAAATTGGCCACATGGACATCAACCGACGGCACTCCTTGGGAAGGAGAAACCGAGGGAAGAATAGAGGGATGAAAGCCATAGTTCATGAAGAAGGGGCTTGAATGCGTAGAGTCACAAACGAGATTGTTGTGCGCAAACTCCGCCCAAGGAATCAAACCGACCCAATCGTCCTGGTGTTCGGAAACAAAACAACGTAAGTATTGCTCAATCTTCTGGTTGGTTCGTTCGGCAGCTCCGTTAGACTGAGGATGATAGGCGGACGAAAAATTCAATTTGATGCCTAATTGAGAACAGAACGACCTCCAGAAGCGTGAAACAAATTGGGAGCCTCTATCAGAAGTGATCTCCGAGGGAATCCCATGCAAGCGAAAAATCTCTTTAGCAAAGATTTCCGCCAATTCAGGAGAAGTCGGGAGTTTAGGCAACGGTACGAAATGTGCCATCTTGGTAAACCTATCGACTACGGTGAGGATAACAGTGTGCTTTTTAGAAACAGGCAAATCCACAATAAAGTCCATTGCCACACAGGACCAAGGTTTGCCAGGAATTTCCAGAGGCTGCAGAAGGCCACAAGGAAGCGAATGCGGTAGTTTAGTTTTAGTACAGACCACACAAACTCCGATAAAATCCTTAATATCCTTCCGTAACGAAGGCCACCAGAAATCCTTGGAGATCAAAGAATACGTCTTGCGAACACCCGGATGACCAGCCACCTTACTCTCGTGAAGACACTGTAAGAGCTCCAATTGGAGTTCAGGAGGAACGAAAAGTCTGGAAGCCGGGGTCAGTCTAGGTGCCAGATGCTGCAAGCTCCTTATCTGATCAAGTAGCGGAGAATGGACTTTGAGAGTAGTGTTAGCGATAATGTTACACTTGGGTACTATAGAGGACAAAACCGGCTCAGATACGGCAGCAGGTTCATACTGGCGAGATAAGGCGTCGGCTTTAGAATTCTTAGAACCTGGCCTATATGTGAGTACGTAGTTGAAGTGAGTGAGAAATATGGACCAACGAGCCTGTCTAGATGATAGTCGTTTAGCCTCTCCAATATAGGATAAGTTTTTATGATCTGTCAAAATAGTAACAGGATGCAAAGTACCCTCCAATAAATGTCTCCACTCCTTCAAGGCCATTATAACCGCTAGTAGTTCCCTGTCACCAATGTCATATCTGCTTTCAGTACCTGACAATTTTTTGGAAAAGTATCCACAAGGATGTAATGGTTTATCTACACCCAACCTTTGGGACAGAACAGCACCTATACCTGTCTCAGAAGCGTCAACTTCGAGTAGGAAAGGTAGTGTAGTATCAGGGTGAACTAAAATTGGTGCGGAAGCAAACAGCTCCTTGAGTGTCTTAAAAGCCAGAAGTGCTTCAGTAGACCAATTCTTAGTCTCAGCCCCTTGTTTGGTCATATTGGTGATGGGAGCAATGATAGAGGAGTATCCCTTAATGAAACGTCTGTAGTAATTGGAGAAACCAATAAATCTCTGGATAGCCTTGAGACCCTTAGGTAAAGGCCAATCTAATATGGATTGGAGCTTCTCCGGGTCCATTTCAAACCCTTCCCCAGAAATCACATAACCAAGAAAGGTAGTTTGGGATTGGTCAAAGCTGCATTTCTCTAGTTTGCAGTATAAGCCATGCTGAAGGAGTTTGTGTAAAACCCTTCTGACTTGTCCGTGGTGAGTCTCAATATCCCTGGAATGTATAAGTATATCATCAAGGTATACAATCACACAGTCATCTTGAAACTCCCTAAGAACCTCATTAATAAGGTCCTGAAATACCGCCGGGGCATTGCAGAGACCAAAAGGCATTACAGTATACTCATAGTGCCCATATCGAGTATTGAATGCAGTTTTCCACTCGTCACCGTCGTGAATTCTCACCAAATTATAAGCACCTCTAAGGTCTAACTTAGTGAAAATTTTAGAACTTTTTAATCGATCAAAAAGCTCGGTGATCAAGGGAATCGGATATACGTTTCTGATGGTTATCTTGTTAAGACCTCGGTAGTCAATGCAGGGTCTTAAAGAACCATCCTTCTTTTTAACAAAAAAAAATCCAGCCCCAGCAGGAGAGGAGGATCTTCTAATGAACCCCTTGTCTAGGTTTTCACGAATATACTCCTCTAGAACTAAGTTTTCATTCGTAGACAAAGGGTATACATGACCCCTGGGGGGCATGGTACCAGAAAGTAAATTAATTTTGCAATCAAAAGGCCTATGTGGTGGTAAGGTATCAGCCTTTCCTTTGTCAAATACTGCCTTTAAATCTTGATACAAGGACGGTATCTGTACTTTGGTAGAGTCGGTAGCGTTATTAAGTGAGTTGACACTACAAAGAGGTGACACTTTCTTTAAACAATTCTCTTGACAATCCTGACCCCACGAAACTATTTCCCCTGATCTCCAATCTATAACGGGGTTATGTCTCTTAAGCCAGGAGTATCCCAGGACTATGGGAACAGAAGGAGATGAAATGAGTAGTAGGGATATTTCCTCCTTGTGTAGAATACCAGTAGTTAAGTAAAGAGGTGTGGTCTCCCGGAAAATCACAGGCTCAACTAAAGGTCTACCATCAATGGCTTCAACAGCCAAGGGTGTCTTCCTTAACTGGGATGGGATAGTGTGTTTGGTGAGAAACTCTTGGTCGATAAAACTCTCAGCAGCGCCGGAGTCTATCAATGCCATAGTCTCTAAAGTTCCCTTCTCCCAAGTTAAAGAGACCGGTAATAGGAGTCTATGTTCTTTGTAGTTATGAGTAGAGGACAAAATCGAAACACCCAAGGTCTGTCCTCTAGAGAAACTTAGGTGCGAGCGTTTCCCGGACGACTGGGACAGCTCAAACGTACATGACCTCTGACCCCACAATACATACACAGTCCCTCCCTTCTCCTGTACTGTCTCTCCTCCTCTGATAGACGAGTAAGACCTAACTGCATAGGTTCTGAAACCTGTGGATTTTTGGTTTCAGAAATTTGAAATGATGGTGCTAGTCTAAAGGAAGATTTACCGGTTCTATCTCGAGTATTTTGTCTCTCCCTTAGACGTTCGTCAATACGAGAGATAAAGGAAATTAAGTCCTCCAGATTCTCGGGAAGCTCTCTTGTCGCTACCTCATCAAGTATTACATCAGATAATCCATTTAAGAATACATCTATATAGGCCTGTTCATTCCATTTTACCTCTGCCGCCAAAGACCTGAACTCTAGTGCGTAATCCACAAGTGTTTGGTTGTCTTGTCTAAGGCGCAACAGTAATCTGGCTGCATTGACCCTCCTGCCAGGGGGATCAAAAGTTCTTTTAAAAGCAGCTACAAAGGCATTATAGTTATAGACTAATGGATTATCATTCTCCCACAACGGATTAGCCCATCTCAGAGCTTTCTCAATGAGTAAGGTAATAATAAATCCCACTTTTGCCCTATCAGTAGGGTATGAACGAGGCTGTAGTTCGAAATGAATACTAATCTGGTTCAAAAAACCACGACACCTCTCAGGAGAACCAGCATAACGTACAGGTGGGGTAACTCGGGAAGAAGCACCTACAGTAACTACCTCTAGCCCTGGACCCACAGAAGAAGCAGACATATTACGCATCTCTTCAGGTGGATTAATAGGACGAGACAGCAGCGCCTGTAGTGCTAGAGCCATCTGATCCATCCTATGATCCATGGCGTCAAACCTAGGATCAGGAGAACCAAGCTGACAATTTGTACCTGCAGGATCCATGGCCCTGTCGTAATGTCAGGATCGGGTCAGGGATCCAACACGCAGAGTACAAAGAGTAGCAGATACGTATACCGGTCCTTAGAATGGCCGGACTTAACGTATAACTACGATAGAATGGTCAGAGACAAGCCGAGGTCGAGGGAACGAGAAGACAGGTAAGCGAAAGACAAGCCGGGTCAAGGATAACAGAAAGACAGGAGAGAAATATCAAAGCCGGGTCGGAACCAAAAGACAAGAGAAAAACAAAGCACAGTGTGACTAGGCGGACTAGAACCACGACAGGGCAATGAGTGAATGAGAGAGCCACTGTTAAGTATCCTGGCTATGGAGAGAAGACACGCCTCCGGCGAGTCCTGATTCGTCTCCCGAGATTTGAGTGACAGGACGTTCCGGGTTGGCGTCATGACGTCTACCTCCGGTCCTCCTGTTATAAAAGGAAGTGACTCCCTCGCGGCCGGCGTTAGCAAGACCGAGTGAACCGCGAGGGGCCGAGGAGACATGCCGTCCGGATGGATAAACTTCTCAGAGGTAGAGGCTTCAGGTACCCTGACAGATTGGTGATCTTATTAATTCAAAACAAGAATATTAAGAGGCAGAAAAATTAAATAAACCAGTTTGACATGATCCCCACATGCCACTAAAAATCAATTCTCAAGTTGGAAGATTTTGATATTAATTAACACCATCAATATAATTTAATTGGATAAGGATTTAAGTAGTTACTTATTTTATTAATAAGGTGTCTAGCACATATCATTTTACTGTATATTTGGCTTTTACGTGAAAGGAGTATCAATGCAGGTTAAACGGTGATGGAATCACACAGGGTTTGAGATATATATTTTTATTTTACGATACTGTAATGGTCATTTTGTGAAGATCAAAAATTGTGGATGGAGGAGTGGTTGTCTGTATTTACACGTTAATTTTCCTAAAGCACAGAAAAGCAGCACGTGATGTTGCTTGCCATTGCTGCCTCCTATTGCTTTCTTACTGTTGTGCAGAAATTTTTTCTGGCTGGTAGCTACTACATTCCAAAAGGTTCAAATTGTAAGGCGTAAAGTAGGGTCTGATTTATGTCGATCAGTAATGTATTGTCTGAATCTGTGGGTAAAGTGAGTGTATAAAGCTGTATAAATGCATTCTAGGTGATAGATCATGTTAGAAGTAGTTAGAGTGAAGGGGTTTAAAATCAGAAAGGGGCTAACGTCAGAGCTAGATCACATAGGATGTTTAGTGTTAAGAGGATTAATAGCTTGAGAGGGGATACAGTCGGGGTTAGAATGATTAGGTGTAATGTTAGCACGGGGTTACATTTTAGTATTAGGGTACATCATGTATTTCATTTTTAAGAGGAATTAAACCTAGGATTAAGATAAAGGGTTTTGTTTCAGGTTTTTGGCTTTGAACACTTACATTTGGGACCAGGGAAGAGTTTGTTTAAATATTGGGAGCGGTTAACTTTAGGGTTAGAGAAAAAGGGGTTTTAGGATACAGGCATAGAGAGTACTTCCCTTAATATGTTTGATAATAGAACTGCTCTGGCTTTTATACAGTGTGCATGACTCAATGCTGTCCATGCTCCTCCTGCAAAGCACTTCCTGTGTGAGAGGCTCTTAGTGGGCAGGTGGGAGGTGACCGCTTCCACTTCCTGTCCATCCCCACACACAGACACTGGAGGAGCTGGGAAAGTTCTATACTCTCTAAAACTGTTCCTGCAGCTAGGCTATCCAGCATAAGAGGTTAACTAGACTACAGACAGCACTGCCCAAGGCTCCTGGTATTTATCTTTCCTCAGCAGCCCACCGAGGCTCCAGAAAGGCAGATTTTAAGTGCAATAAATATGAATTCCTAAAGGGCAGGCACCTGTAACTATGTACCTACTCTGCCTAAAGGGAAGTCCTGCCCTAAAGACAAGAGGCAGCAAATAGACAAGACTACATCTGCTCTGTTGATCAAACAATTTAGATAATTGTACATTATAAGAGAAAAGTCTTTCAACCTGGGACTTCTGAATTACATTTTAGTAATGTATTTGAGATATTTTGATTGTTTTCCTACACTCATGCACTTCTATCATTGCCTTCTTGCATTTTAAGTAAATACATAGACAGCAGTATTCGAGTAAGAGGGTAGCTGACTGTTCTCTCTATCTATTCCATAAATGTACTCTATAAAATTGTCAAGGTAATCACCAAAGATACAAACATTTGCTAGACAGCGTAAAGTATGACAAGGTCCATATTAACTTCTTAAAAATATTATCCTGGCAAAACATAAATCGCAGTCTTGTACACATGGGTGTCCGTGGGGGGGGGGGGGGGGAGGGGGGGAGGGAGGGGTGCCTGTCTTTGCACCCCCCCCCCCGCCCAGGCCACAAGTTGCAAGTCCTTCCCTGCTCTGACCCCTTGCCTGTCAGCCAAGGAAGCAGTAATTTTGTATCACAGACGTGCCCCTATGGAACGTGGGCCCTCAGACCACTGGCTGCATCATGTATATTAAAGAAGGGTGCCCAGCACACGTTATCTTCAGGTTCCTGGGTTTTCTCTCTCCAACTCTATATAGCATGTGCTGGGCCCCACTCTTCAATATACAAGCTTCTGGCCGTGCAGCCTGGTCAAAGCCACTGCGCCACCAACGTGTGTGATGTCCCCTCTTCCTGGCCACAGGTAAGAGGCAGGGAGGGTGAAATAAAATGATTTTTTTTTTCCACAGAATCCAGCCCCTACCCTACCATATCCTACAATACATATGAACACATACTCACACTAAATCCACTAACCAAACACTCTGCATCCACATACACTCTCTACATCCACTTTAAACACACTACATCAACTACACACACACACTCTGAATCCACTCTACACACACTGCATCCACTCTACTCACTCACACTATCCTTGTGGGTGGACTTGGGGACATCTCCAGGAGCCCAGACCTTGAGCTGTGTATGGGGCCCCAAAATTTCTGATGGCAGCCCTGCACATAGCCATGGAAGACAGCCTGACAAAAACTGCTGAAAGGCACTTCTGAGAATAAATACAAGGCTATCAAATCTTCAACTCCTTACTCGCTGGCAATCGGTGAGTCAGAGCTACTATGACACCTGTTTTTTATGCAATCTGTGAGTATGATGACCACACAGCAATATTACAATATGCCTTATGCAGGGAAGCATCAAATCCCATACTGCCCTATGTTATGCAATATCCATGAGATTCCATAAAAAATAATATAGATGGACCTGATACAGAAACCCCCCCTATCTAATGGCATACATCCCGCATGACAATTTAACTTACTTACTTATTGTTACTTATTGTTATAGATTTATGTATATTGTACTTAGTTAATTTTTTTATACCATTGCAGAAATATGTATGTTGTGACGTCTAATTTAGTGTGCATTGCTCTAAATATGCAACTGGAATGTATTGATCTAGTTTCATCTTAGTTTTAATTATCATGATTTAACATAATAGATGTTGGTGTGTTTTGGTGGTGTGGTTGTGGTGGTGGCAGGGGGTAGTAGCTTGTTGGCTGCACAATTTCTTGGTCCTGCCCTACATGGGTTTTTCAACTTGCCCCCTTCCCAAAAGGAGAAGAACATGGGTATCATTACCATTATTCCCCCCACCCCTGGAAAAATTCCTGCGGACGCACATGCTTGTACACTTTTTTATGCTCATCAAAATGTTTGCAAAACTCTTTAGCAATTTAGAAACAACCAACATTATTAACAATTTTGTCCAACCGAATTAATAGAATAAATCACTATATTCAGCTTTATCTCAATCTAAGCTTCCTATCCTAGGAATTAGAATGGTTATATCTGACAAATGATGTTACGGAGGTGAAATATTGGCTAATGTGTGCCATTAAACCACTTGCAATAGCCACACCATACTTTCTGGTCATTCAGCTGTCAAATCCTAATTTAAGGACCTCCATCTAGCCCTTCCTGTAAATTCAGTATTTATCTTTGTCTATCACATAGCTGAAAAGGCATTTATTGGCGTACAGGTTAGGTCTATCCACCGTAATGTATTTATAAATATCGAGAGCTGGACAATGATTCAATATCTGCAGCACTGGCTGAGTTTCAATAAGCCCTTACTGATAAATTAGTTTGCATCGCACTCGTGGGCTTGACGGACTCTGTCCATATATTATAGAAAGATTAAGCTCCTGCAGTGTATGTCCCAGGCTGGAATGTTCAGTGTTTTAATTCACAATCCTATTCTTCTAACAAGCCTTGCCCAGAAATCTATTGGCCTCTTCCTGAACTTTATTCCACAATAAAAGTACCCGTGATTTAAACAGTCAGGCAATGCACTTTGCATACAAAATGAGAAGTACCATAACGTCTGCAATGAAATAAAAAATATTGAAGGAAGAATTGTGACCTACTAATTAATTATTAGTTAGACACTCCTGTACTAAGTTAAATTAAAGAGTATCATAGAAATTAACCCCACCATTGAATTTAATGCTAGGAACTTTATGAGTCTCTTAAAATTTGATATGGCATTTAATCCAGCAATCGTGCCACTATTTTTACTACATCAAAGCATGGACCATAGGCTTATGAGTTACATACCCAACCTCTACTAAACCTCTTAAATGCCGACCTTTTCATGACATTATTTTATGTGTCCATGTGATGGAATCCTAAAACCAGTATTTTAAGGTAAAATTAGGGACTGATGTTGGGAATATTTACCTCTCAGTCACCCAAGTATATACTTTGTGTTGGTGTACACCAACATTTTAAATGACCAAAGAAAGACACTTTTATTTTAGAGAGGATATGGCATGGAGTGTGACCAGGGGTCAGGATATATCTGGACGTTACAGATGACCTAATGATAATCAATGTAGCAGAAGATATAACTTAGAATAAAACTAAAAAAAAACAAGTATTTTGTTTACTTAGATACATTTTTTAACACATTTATTGAACTTCTACAAGGGGACACATGGATATGGGTCCACAATAATCACTATCCCTTTTAAATGGGGACACTTAGGAGGTAATAAAGAGAAAAGTTCATAAGAAGATAAGGTTCTAGGCACTAGTGGTGCCACAACAACCTTAAGCAGGTCACATAAGTAACCACTGAAATGTGGCTTTAATCTACAAGTCTCAATGGTGCGACTTTGCAAATATCTCATAATGATATCATTGCATACTGTGCTGATGTCATGCATGGTGTTCTAATGGATTTATGTATACTGAATAGCTGATAGGAAAATAGTAATACAATTATGAAATCATCTTAAATTGTAGAGCTAGCTTGTTTAAATTATACAAAACACAGTCTATTTTTGAAAAGTGTGGAAGAAGCCATCGCTGTCTTTTTTTTAACAAATGAATATGGAACTTTTGATCAGGACCCAAGGTAGACAAAATTGCAAGGGGAGTTGATATATATATATATATATATATATATATATATATATATATTAGCATTTTCTATATTTGAATGATTTATTATTTCTATTCTGAGAAATAAATTACATTTTTAGTTGTCACATACTCCGATACCTGTATTCCCTGTTTCTCGCGTGACGTTTATTTGCATATTGCTATGTAAAAACTATTTACATAGCAATTCCTGCTATCACATTAAATGGAAAGATGCACTCAATCAGTGCTGTGAATGTAAATACTCGAAAAAATATTTACTGTGTAATAAACGGATACGTGAAACACATTGTTCAAACTTCTGGAAATCAAATGGAGAATGGAGCGTGTAGGTGAATGTTAACCCTCTAAGTGCAAGACAGGTCTTGAGAATTCATTGCTTTGTATTTCAATTTCCAAAATACTCCTTTGACCTTGATATTTCACAACTTTTTTCAAGGACAGGCACAGAAGGTACATCCCAACCTTCACCCCAATGAAGCAGCTGTTAGTGAATTTGGGTCAGTGAATTTAGGGACCCTTTATTCATGTTATTAGAACAGAACCTAGTAGAGCATCTTTGTACACAGAACAATCATAAGTCGCTTGTCAGCAGAATTTCCCTGGTTGTCTGGTATTTGAGGGATCCCCCACCTCATTCGATTGACTCCCAACTATTACTCTAGGACAGGACACTTCTACATTCCAACTGTTGCAAACTGCAACTCCTAGCATGCTCTAGCAGCACCTAAGCATATTACGGGGTATGTTTTTTAGCAGCCGGAGAATTGGTGGTTGCATACTCCAGCTTATTCTTATAACGATTCTTCAAATTTAAAATGACAGAACCTATTCTTTTTCCCATTTATATTGAGAAGCAATCAATGTCCTTTTCTTCTGTTAGTAAACCTCTTAAGAGAACTCTTCCTTTAGTATTAATCTCATACCATAAGATACTTTTTTTCCTGATATACCTGCCCGCAGATGGAAATGCTGGAAGGGTTCTAATAAGTTTAAGTCTCCTTTGAAAGTGAAGTGATCCATCCATCATAGCTTTTAGTCCCTTTCTGATGTACTATATTTTGCTATTTGTCTTTCCTGAAAATAGAATGGCTATATAGACATTCATTCATCATCTTTTAGAAATGTCTTATACTTTCCCAGTCTGTTTTCTTTGCTGTCTTTTCAATCTTAACTTGTCTTTTTCTGTATTCATTTCCTTAGCTTGTGGTGTGTATCTCGGTCTGTATATGCTTTATACCTTTCTACTTATAATGCCTTTATTTTATATAATGTGACCCCGTAGTTATATAGGTGAAAAGCCTCCGTGATTGGATTGGGTGGCAGGGGAGCAATGATGCTTGGGGCTAGTGTGGCTTTAATAATTTAGGTCATTTGGAGAATTACTTGCGTTGAGGGAAGGCCAATCCAGTTAGGACATGTTCAAGGGAAAATAACATTGGTAGACCTTTATTACTTCAGTATTAAGGGCAGGCCAACTTGTGTTTAAGAAAAAAAGGCTGATTATTGAGTGGGTGAGCAAATTATTACCACCCGAATGTGTCAGACAATCTTGAACAAGTCTTTTGTAGTGTTTTCGTTAATAATCAAGATCATATTGTCATATGAAGAAATGTATTATTTAGGCCTAATACTGGGTGTAGGGGTATGAAATGTGAAGGGGGGGGGGGGGGGGGGGAGTGGTGGCATTGCCTGTGACCATTTGTATAATTGGTAGCTGTTGAACTGCTCAAAGATGGCCAGATATGCCTTCCAATGGTTGAGTAAGACTTAAAGAACCCTATAGTCACCGAAACAACTCTAGCTTAATGAAGCAGTTTTAGTGATTAGATCATGTCACTTTGTTTCTGTTTATGCAGCCCTTGCCACACCTCCCCTGGCTATTATTGACACAGCCTGCATGAAAAAAAGCTGGTTTCACTTTCAATCAGATGTAATTTACCATACAGGAGGCTCTTGCAGGGTCTAGCAAGCTATTAACATAGCAGCGGATAGGAAAATCTAAATGACACAGAAATAAAGGAAGGATAAACTTTAGATTACTCTTTACAGGAAGTGTTTATGGAAGGCCGTGCAAGTCACATGTAGAGAGTTGTGACTAGGGTTCATAAACAAAGTGATTTAACTCCTAAATGGCAGTGAATTGAGCAGTGAGGCTAGAGGGGCATGTTCTATACTCCAAAACTGCTTCATTAAGCTAAAGTTGTTTTGGTGACTATATTGTCCTTTTAAGATAAGGCCAGGGACTAAAGTATTTAGAAAATTGGGCAGACTAGATGGGCCGATGGTTCTTATCTGCTATCACATTCTATGTTTCTATGTTTCTAAGCAAGACTAATTACAAACTCGCTGTGTGATGTCTGAATTTTTTCTCTGTTGTGGGACACTGAAAAAAACGAAAAACATCCCAAACAAACCGGACAGGGTTAAATCAGCAATCTCACATTGAATTCGAGAACGCTGAGCATGTTGTTAAAGGTGTACAAATTGTGGTGGACTGACCACAAAATCTAAATATATATAAACATAAATAAATATATTAACTAAAAATGTTTAGCAATTTTACAATTTTGGCTGAATTTTCATAAATGAGTGGTTATTTCAATTTGCGTTTTAGTGAACAAGCTCCTCCATGTTCGTGTAATTATCAGAATATTTCCCAACACCCTATTATATTTTTGTAAAAGAGAGTGTGTGTGTGTGTGTAATATTGGCATGATAGTTTTTTTCCCGTAACATAATGCCACACAACGCATTCAATTATTTTGCTTTCACACTTATTACGTTACTATAAAATAAGTTTAATTCTCCTATAAATATTTTAGCAGCTCCTTCATATTGTTGGCTCGTACATTAAATTTCATGCTTATTAAGTCAAAAAAGAAGCATCATTTACAGATAATTACTGCACTTGCTGGTGGCACTCTTAACACAAAATGCAATAAATCACTGACTGGGATTTGATTTTAGTTGAAAATGGAGGTGAATGCCATTTAGAAAAAGCGCTGTACTTTCTTTCTGTTGAAGAAACCCCAGTGTTATAAACCCATAGGGCAGAGGGAGGTGTGGGGGGTCAGTAATAATTATTGAAGCCATCGAGTGAAGCCGAAGACACATTCATTTGCACTTGTGTATACAAATTGCAATTAAATGATGTGGAACTTAAAGTGCTTTAATTATTTAGTCTCTAACACCATTCTGGTGTCATCAAACAAAAAGGAGCAAAAATAAATTGCTTAAACAGAAACCATACTGTGTCACATGGTGAGGTCACAAAACAATATTAGTATTGAGGAGGAATGACAGAACCGTATGGCTTAGGAGAAATGAGGTGCAGTTTTCTATCCCTGCTCCTAACTGCCATATACTTTGCAAAAAGAATCATATAGCCAATGCCCTTTCATAAGCCTATCCGTCCGTCAATAAATCTAACTTTTCTCTATTTCAAGGCTCTCATGATAATCTTCCTTATAGACTTGGCATTATTTTTGGCCTAGCTGACTCATATCCTAATTTTAATGAAATGTATCTGCACTGCACAGAACATTATGACATTATGTCTCCGGGTGACTGGATTTAGCCCAAAGGCAAGCAGTCTCTTCTTGCGTAGGCAAGGACCAAGATTCTAATGAATGTTATCATTTTAAAACAGAAGGAAGAAAAATATTATGCATTATGAATACATGAAAAGTTAATATTTATTCTATAATAAGTTGTTTCTCTTAGTTTTTATGGACTTAAAAAGAATGTAAATTTTGCGTCTGTACTTCTTTTTTTTTTACTTTTTCATCACATTTTTTTATAATGTATATAAAGTCGGATTGTTGTCTTTTGTTTATTCCTTCTGCTTAGGTTACAATTAATTTTTTCATATTTTTTTTATTCCACTGTTGCTTATCTAGTTGATTATATGTCGTATTGATGCCTATTATCCCTAACTAATTAATTTGATTATTATTATTAGTGATTCGTGCTTTTGTTTCTTTTGGTGTGAATATTGTTACTTTATAGCATGGATTTATGAACATCGTGTTATATACATTGTTGTGCCTTCAATTTCTTACATTTGCTTTGCATTCCTTATCGTACAATTACCCTACCTTATTAGTTATTACCCTAAGAAATGTACTAGAAAAAGTTCTATTCTACCAATTCTATTCTAGACTCAAGGATAGAACTTGATATAAACAATAGTTGATATTCTGAGTTAGGGATCAGGTGTGCAGCATGTTTCAGTCCGCTGAATGTTGTCTGCAGGTTATGTTTTCTAAGGATGAAGTTCTTTATTTTAATAAATAAATAGAACATAACTAGCAATTGATAGGGCCCTTTGAAAAAAAAAATTAGGCTAACTTTTATGAAGCAGGTGTGACTTTGAATTACAAAAATCGAGATGGAGCTCAGTTTGGATAATAATATTTTAATCGGGGAGTATTTTAGACATTTTAAAAGAACAAAAAACAAACAAAAACCATAAACTTCTTGCATGAAACTTGACACCTTATTTGTCCCCAATAAATCCCTACTTAGTGTCATTTTACCTTGTGCTGTAAATAACACTGCTCCTTATGCCAACAATTACATTGTGGATGCCTTATCATATAAATCATTAGGAACCTAGTTAAATAAACCCCATAGACATGGTAAGTCAGCAGACAGCACCTTAGTGTATTTTTTTTTTTTTTTTTTAGAGGGGGCTGGTGATGAATAGAGAGATGAATATTGATAATGCGCATATGACTTAGAGTGTATAACCTTTGGCGGCATAATGCTGCCAAACATTTAAAACAGGTTCTTTAAGATAATGCAGAAAGTGAGGGGGAGCAGAGATTTGCAGTTAGAAGAAATAAAGACTTCATATGTAGCAAAAATGTTCTCGCAGCTTGATAGTGTGACATCAGGCTTTTAGTTTCCCCCAGGGCGTTTACAGTTCTCACTGCAAGGCCTGCTGCTGTTTTCTCCCCTTTAGTTGAGCATCAAGCTAATAGCTGCACAGCATGGTGTATAAACCGAAATGGGAAAGAGATGCAGACTTCAATGCACTCCCTCAGGAAATGCTGGTTGGAGCCATCTAAGAAGTGCTTTGTACCATTACTGCTCTAGAACAGAAATGACCGACCTTTGGCACTCCAGCTGCTTTGAAGTACATTTCCCATGATGCTCAGCCAACCAAATGGATGACTATGCATCATGGGAAACTGCTCACAATAACCGGAGTGTCAAAGGTCTCTATAATCATGTTGAAGAGTAGAACAGGAATCGGTCTCCTGCAGCTTTATGGTATTCCAAGGGTTAAAAACAATAGCGATATAATTTTTATTTAAAGACCTCACTTGCGAACCTTTGAGATCAACAGAATAATGCGAGAGAAGTATGGATAGTTACAAATCGTCCGCGCTGATTGATGGACAGAAATATAAATAGGTGAAAAGATTAACCAGCTCTTTCTGGTCTAAATGTTCTTTGCTAGGGAAACTTTTCCCACCTCTAACCACTGCCACCACATTAAGCCTTTCACCTTTCTCCTCCCATGTGCCTACATTTTGTGAAGAGACCTGCTGTAATATATAGATAGCATAGAGACATTTGACTCTAAAGGCATGGTCTTCTTCCCCCAGCTTACTGGTTGGATCCACAAATAAGTTGACCTTATGAGCAAATTAGACCTTACACTATTCTCTATGAAATTAATGTGTTGTTACTACTTCAGCTAAAGATGTGCAAAGGGAAGAGAGAACATACTAAATGCCCATAATGCACACCCAAAACACATGCAAATACAGATATATAGGAGCCATAATGTTTTAACATTTGGATGACCTCGGGAGGCCAAGCCAGAAGACCACCATAGTTTTACCAAACAATGCTTATAATAAATAGGTGTAAATCATACCTGGTACAGAGGCATACAAATATTGTCTATCCATTCTAGTTGTAATCTTGGAAGCTCATCTTTCCTATTACGATCAAAAATAGCCTGTTAAAAAAAAAGTAATGTTTAGCTTATTAACTGTATAAATATAAAATTTATCTATTTACACATTGTGGAACTTGCTCGATCTCACCAAGAACCTCCAGATTTGAAGGGTAATTTTTGGGGAAACTTGACAGGAACCCTTTTTTCAGAATAGTATCTTGTTTGTCATTCTTCTAACTTGACACCCAGCTCAGTTTTTAATAGAGGGACATACATGTTTCACGTGACTATGCTCTGGCTTTTAATGGGGGACAATCCTTTTTCAGGGACCATGTGCATAGCATCATTAACCTTTGTGGTCTGTGACCTCACTACCTTCAATTAGAATGGAAGGTAAGGGACATATAAGTTCCCAGCTATACAGATAAATGGTTACTATGAGGAACAATTTTCTGTGGATTTTACTTCTGTGAAAAACTGTTGATCTATGCAGCCTCGTTTTTGAGGGTATATCATATACCAGAGGAGCTTCTCCAAAACGGACATCTGTAAAATGTATCACCACTAAATAATTCTTCCACTAACATTCAACAGACAAAAGATATATGTAATGCATGGAATTCATTTTTCCATATTTGAAGGTACTTTTCTTAAACAGCTTGGAACTCAGTACATTTTTGTGGACTTACGAGTACACGAGTTAGGTTTTCCAAAATACCACTTGACTAGATCATAACATTCCCCTGAAAATAGGTGAGCACTACAAGTCTGACTTAAAATCTAACGTACTCACTGGTTCCCCATACTCTCAAGGTTAGGGCTGCCACATTGGCCATCTTTATCTGGACATGTGTCACTGCTACATGATGGTCAATATAAGAAAAATGCTTCTCTACATCATTTAAAATTCATGTGGTGGATGAACAAGAAGGAATCCCAAGGGAAGTGTCTTGGTCAATTAAATAGTTTACCACCTGCAGCATATAAATGCTACAAATTCAGGGCATTACTTTCCATGTAGCCTGAAGATCTGATATGCGTCTAGCAAAACGTGATGGATCTGGAAGTCTACTTCCTTCAAATACTTCATTATAGTTAGGCATTCTAGTTTTCACCACATCCCTAGCAGTGCCCGTGATGCAAATATACCACTGCTTACACTAGGTAGCTGATTTGATTACAAAGCTTATCCAATTTTGCCAACAAACAAATTAAAGGGTCACTGCAGGTTCTATCATTACTTAGACCTTACTAAATTGCCTGGACACCATCTCTCCATTTAGTGTTAAACCATTTTCAAATGAATGAGAGTCACTGGCCACCAGACCTTAGCCCCTACTGGAGGGATGGCTAAGTCAGAGATTACACTCTTTTTTTTTAGCCATACAAATTATGACAGCAATGGTCAACTGTGACAGACTGACAGCAGTCAGCTTAAACTCTCAGTTAATCACCACTACTCATTGCTGTTTGGGCTGCTCTTTCCTCACTGTTTTTGTTTTAAATTTTAGCATTAAACATTAAAAAACTATTTAGCTCTGAACAGTAGAATGGAAAGAGAGCAAAGTGGTTAAAGTGCCTGCAGTGTCCCTTTAAGTTATACCTACACCACCATATTTCACCTGTTTAATGCTGGCATTTTTTAATGCTGCTTGTATTTAAGATTTTTATGAAAGAGAGCAAAACGTAAATAATTGTAGCCAGAGATGCATGGGAGGAAAATTAGCCTTTTAGTGCACTTCCTATTGTTATGGTTTGAATATTTCAAATAAGAATGTATCTATCTCTTTAATTTTTTCTTTAAAGTTCTTAGAATGCCATCCTTATAAATATACACATAGAAACTGTGCATTTTTTACTCTTAGACAGCATGAGTTAATGCTGCCCTGGAATACTTAATTAACGTTATCTTGCAGCAAAAATGGATTCAAACATAACTTACTGAAGGAGTCAGCTTGAGTTCAGATCGTTCACGATCTCCTTGCTCAAAGAACTCGTTGGTCACTAATTCAGCCACCTAGGAAAAATCACAGACCATTTGACGCAGTTCAGACCTTATTTTCTTCAAGCTTTCCAACATGTTAAAGTGAACCTCTTGTGAAAAAAACAACTGACCTGAAATTGCTCTCATATACATTGAATACACCATATGCTATAAAGATCCATGGTGCATTCAATCTAAAATATAAAGATTTACTCACTTTTCCTCCGTTCCAGTGCCGGTTTGGGGGTGTTACTCTTCATATAACATGCACTTCCTGGCCATCATCCGCTCTGCCTTGGTTTCTCCCGAAGTCTTTTTTGATTTGCCCTGCTTGGGATCATTCCTCGAGCAGGGCAAATCTTGTCAACATACCAGTGTTGGAACAGAGTGACGTCACTGCATTCCTATACTCCTTAACCTGCGCTAGAAGCTCCGGCTAGGTGGTTTTCATAGCAACCACAGTGCACGTCGAGGCAATGACTGACAGCTGGGAGAAAAACTACTTTTAAATAGATTTTCCTTCTAATCTATACATTTGCTAGCAAAACTGCTAGCACGATGTATAGGTAAAATGGTATGCTCAATCTAATGAGCATAAGTCGTTTGGGGCATGACAAGTGCTCTTTAAGAAACTTTAGCAGCTACCAGTCTTCACATTCTAAAACTAAATTTCAGCAGCAATATATAAATATGCTGCAATGGGCCTAGCTCTACCTGAATTTGCCATTGTTCCTAATCAGTATTCTTTGTGTTCATTCACATTACCCTTGGGATGTGATGGCCACTGAAGACGTTTGACTGAATGAGTGGAAAGCCCTCAAATTTAAAAACTATGCTGAAACTTATTCATCAATGTCAGCGTGTGACAGAGCCGGAGGTATCTCTATAACGCAGGGATGCAGTCTGCCTGAAAGATGGGGATGAGTATATTGCAATAGATTACAGGGCTCAATTTACTTTGCATTTTAACTTTTTCATTTCATTTTTCTGCTGTGAAATACAACATTTCCAGAACATATTTAAATATCAGGAGCTACTGATACTGATCCTACTCTATACAACACAATAGTGTTTATTTACCAAACACTAAATTATAGTTTATTTTAAATGTTACTCCAATCACCATTTCATGATTTACTGTATGTGTAGTGTTTAAGCTTGAAACATTGTACATATAAAGATATACACACTTGTGTGCCAGGGGTTACTTGCACCCCTAACATCAGGCCCAGACTGGACATCGGCCCGAGGCACTGACATGCGGCCGCCGGCTGGGGAGGGAGGCAGGAGAGGACCGGCGGAGCTCTAGCCAGCAGCTCCGCCGGGTCCTCTCGCGAGGTCTGAGTGTTGCCGCGGTTACCACGGCAACGCTCAGATCTCGCGAGAGTGAACTCTAGCCATGGAAAAGAAAAAATACATATTTATACAAACAATGTGCTATATACACTAAGAGCACTCACACACAGCACACTCATACTAACATCACCCTCAGACACAGACAGCACCCACACACAAACACACACACACACACAGCACCCTCAGACACAGACAGCACCCACACACCCACACACAGCACCCTCAGACACACACACAGCACCCTCAGACAGATACACACACAGCACCCTCAGACACACACACACAGCACCCTCAGACACACCCACACACAGCACCCTCAGACACACACATCACCTTCAATCACACAACACACTCACACACAGCACACACACACATATACAACACACACATATGTATAATATATAAAATAACCCTCAGTTAACAGACAAAAAAATTTAGAAACATAGAATTTGACAGTAGATAAGAACACAGCGCAAACATGTTATTAAATTTGCTTGCGCTGCACAGAACAGGGCCTTTTTCCCATGCTAGAGCTCTTCAGCAGGGCTCTGCGCATTGAACTAACACGCTCACTTTGAGAGGGGGCGTGCTTGTCATTAGTGATGACAAAACACACCCTCTCTGGCCCCGCCCCATTCTCAGGGGGCCGCTGTGATTGAAAAATGCCCGGGCCGAATTTTTTTCTCAGTCCGGCCCTGCCTAACATACATGACATCCCAGAACTCTGTTCCTGCTTAATGTCAATTGTGTGCATGTTTTACATGCACAGTGTGCTGGCAACAAACATGCTTAGCTTCTACACTTGCAGGTAGAGCATGCAAGAGGAAGATCTTTCTCCACTCCCTTTCTCCCCTCATTTATTAAGCCTTCCCCATTTCCCTGCATTTCTTTTGTGCTTATTTTTTTATTATTTGCCACCTCTGTCCACCCCCACTCTGACCCCTTGCCAGCAAAGAGCGCACTCTATAAGAGGCCTGTGATTGGACCATGCAAGGTTCTCTGCTGACCTCAGATGGAGGAGGGATCTCAGCGGGAGGAGCTTCATCCGGCACTGTATTACAGGTACATTTTAAAACTTTTTTTACAGCATTTTTACCCAATAGTAATGCACAATAGGACATTTTAAGTTAAAAAAAATAAAAGGCTAGAGAAGGAGGGGCGAGGTCTGACCTCCACGGCAGAAAGATGTGTCTTGAGATAGCTCCTCACTCAATCTGCAATATTTGTACTTTGATGAACTCAAGCGACTACTAATTGTATCCAGCACATAATGGAGCTCCCTCATAACAATTTTAATTCTCAAAACCCAGATTGTGGCCTACACATCCTAGAGTATTCCGAGGAAAGTAAAAACTGCCAATCTCCAGGCCTAGAGCTAACGGTGCATCTGAAAGCTATCATTGGTGCCCCATGTCCCCCACCTTTGGACCGGCGGGGGTTATTCTGGTCCCCCCGGGGAATAATCTTTAGCCTATCTTTCACTCCAGTACTGAAAGTCCTTGTGGCGACATTAAGATGGCCTCCATGTCATCAGGGAAGATGTTGCGAAGGTGGAAAGATAATTTTCAGGCAAAATACGAAGTCCTCTGTGCATCTTTTTGGCAGCGTATTTACACTCCCAAC
The DNA here is from genome assembly GCF_036172605.1 of Pelobates fuscus. Lineage (NCBI taxonomy): Eukaryota > Metazoa > Chordata > Amphibia > Anura > Pelobatidae > Pelobates > Pelobates fuscus. Next base: position 45,759,556 of record NC_086324.1, read on the forward strand.
TCACCTTATCCGCTGAAATAGCATCCTTGGGTGGAGTCTCGGCATGTTGCACTATCTCTGGGCCAGGAACCAAGATGGACGCTGCTCCGGTCTGCCATCCACAACCTCTGAGGCCTCTCTGTGATATGGGAGTCTCACATAATTTTCACCCTGCCATTTGGTATGGAGGGTTCAGTGGTCTTTTGGCACCAGTTCTATTTAAAGCCTGGGCTTGTAGAGTGGAGGTGCTGGGGCTCTGCTATGCTGGTCTCTCCGGACTAGTTTATCCTCCCTTATGGGCATGATGCGGAGGCAGCAATACTCAAACTCTCCTAAGTGGACTTGAAGCAAGCTTTCAGATGTGGCCTAGTTGCAGCATCGGCTGATTGTTTGACGCCAGCGACTTGCAATTCTGAATTACTCTATAATAAACAATATACCGGTATACTCTTCTGTTATTTTTTACTTTTTTATGCCTATTTAGATAGTTAACCCAGACAGCAGATTTAACGTTTTTAAGTGCTTATTGCTACCATTGCCTATGCTGACTCTACCTGGTGGATACATAGGCAGCTACTATAGAATAGGCCAAGCTTAAGTGTTATTGAAAGATGATTATTTTATGCAAATATTGTTATATTTATATGTATAACAAATCCCATATTGATATTTCTTTGTATTGACATGTCTAAACCTGCATGTATTCATAGCATTGCACTACCATAAATAAAACAATTAACAAATAAAAATGAAGAAAAAAAAATGCAGGGTTTCAGTAACCATTTAAACTAAATTGCTAAATTCAGGCTACAATCGACATGCTGTGACTGAATTTTTTGCCAGAATATTTTTTTGTCTGTTTGCAACTCAATACAAATACTTTTGTTTTCTTCACAAAATCTCTTCAGATAACATAGTAGAATTTCTTTAAGGTGATCTTTCCTGAAGACTGTCACATGACAATGTTGACTTTGAAAATCATACACAGGTCAGATAATGAGAAAAATGTTAAATGAGAATTTATGAAAATCCCACTGGCGTAGGTGCTTTCGACTAAGCGAAAAATATTAAATGCTACTAAGCAACAATGAATTCCAATCAACAGCAAAAGACAACAAAACACATTTAACAAAAGATGATTCTTGCATTAAACAAACATTCCATTTTTATTTCGACCTGAGTCCACAGGTTTAGTAAAAAAAAAGGAATGTTTATTTACTGTATACATTATTACATTGGGCAAATTTATTTCTATAATGTTTCACAAACATTATCGCTATAAGAAAATCTCCTATCTTGGAGATCCAATGCCTCACAATGGGTTCCTCTTCTCTCATCTCTAAAAGGTTAAAACTCTGCTTTGAACTTTTGTAAGGCAACCCTTGTATTATTGTCCTATCAGCATGTTCTTCTGCTGTCCTGCTATAAATCAACACTTGCCTGTCTTGAAATCTCCCATGGTTTGGTCACAGCTCCAAGGTCACACGCTGTCATTAGCATTGATCTGAAAGAAAGACGTTGATCAAGACAAACTAAACATTACTTATTTTTCTGCATGTGTGCAGTTATTTTATACTTTTTTATGTTACATACACGTGTGCACTGAATATATATACAGTATCTCACAAAAGTGAGTACACCCCTCACATTTTTGTAAATATTTTATTATATATTTTCGTGTGACAACACTAAAGAAATGACACTCTGCTACAATGTAAAGTAGTAAGTGCACAGCCTGTATAACAATGTAAATTTGCTGTTCAAAATGTTGGAAACAAAAGTGAATACACCCCTAAGTGGAAATGTCCAAATTGGGCCCAAAGTGTCAATAATTTGTGTAACCACTATTATTTTCCAGCACTGCCTTAACTCTCATGGGCATGGAGTTCACCAGAGCTTCACTGGTTGCCACTGGAGTCCTCTTCCATTCCTCCATGACGACATCACGGAGCTGGTGGATGTTAGAGACCTTGCGCTTCCCCACCTTCCATTTGAGAATGCCCCACAGATGCTCTATAGGGTTTAGGTCTGGAGACATGCTTGGCCAGTCCATCACCTTTACCTTCAGCTTCTTTAGCAAGACAGTGGTCGTCTTGGAGGTGTGCTTGGGATTGTTATCATGTTGGAATACTGCCCTGTGGTCCAGTCTCCGAAGGGAGGGGATCATGCTCTGCTTCAGTATGTCACAGTACATGTTGGCATTCATGGTCTTCTCAATGAACTGTAGCTCCCCAGTGCCAGCAGCACTCATGCAGACCCAGCCCATGACACTCTCACCACCATGCTTGACTGTAGGCAAGACACACTTGTCTTTGTACTCCTCACCTGGTTGCCGCCCCACACGCTTGACACCATCTGAACCAAATAAGTTTATCTTGGACTTATCGGACCACAAGACATGGTTCCAGTAATCCATGTCCTTAGTCTGCTTGTCTCCAGCAAAATGTTTGCGGGTTTTCTTGTGCATTATCTTTAGAAGAGGCTTACTTCTGGAGCAACAGCCATTCAAACCAATTTGATGCAGTGTGCGGCATATGGTATGAGTTCTGACGGGCTCACCCCCGACCCCTTCAACCTCTGCAGCAATGCTGGCAGCAGTCATACCTCTGGATATGACCCTGGGCATGTGCACTCTACTTCTTTGGGCGACCATGGCGAGGCCTGTTCTGAGTGGAACCTGTCCTGTGAAACCGCTGTATGGTTTTGCCCACCATGCTGCAGCTCAGTTTCAGGGTCTTGGCAATCTTTTTATAGCCTAGGCCATCTTTATGTAGAGCAACAATTATTTTTGTCAGATTATCAGAGAGTTCTTTGCCATTAAGTGCCATGGACAAATTGGGCAAAATATGGACATTTCCACTTAGGGGTGTACTCACTTTTGTTGCCAACGGTTTAGACATTAATGGCTGTGGGTTGAGTTATTTGGAGGGGACAGCAAATTGACACTGTCATACAGGCTGTACACTTACTATTTTACATTGTAGCAGAGTGTGATTTCTTCAGTGTTGTCACATGAAAAGATATAATAAAATATTTACAAAAATGTGAGGGGTGTACACATACACAGGGTGGCAAAGCCCCAGTTCTTGCCGCTTTTGTGAGATACTGTATAGATATACACATAGATACGCACACACAAATTCATTTTTATGGAATGTGAATGGAATTATTTGACTGGCTGAGAAATTATAAGTCTAGAAAAACTATAACAAAGTCAGAACCAAGTAGTTCAGGTCAAAAGATGGATTGTCTGTGTGTAGATGTCGGGGGGTACTTTTGTGGTGTGCCAAGGTACATATGTGCAGTGTCTGATGATGTGCAGGGGTATATTTGTGGGTAGCGATTGAGTGGATGCAGAAATCATTATTGTAGAGCAGTGGTTCCCACCCAGTCCTCAAGTACCCCCTAACAGTCAAGGATTTAGAGATTACCATGTTGTATCAAAGGTGTTTTTAGAAAAACAAAAAACAAAAACACTTTAGACAAAACAGGGGAATCCCTACATCCTGGACTGGTATGGGGTACTTGAGGACTTGGTTGGGAACCCCTGCTGTAGAGTATCCTTGTCCATAGGTTATTTTGGATTTCCTGTTGTCCCTATTCTCTGTACAGTTTGCCCTATCCTGCACCTATGCCTTTCTCATCTTCTAAGAACTTGCACATTATCTCCTCTACCTCAATTTCCCCTCTCCAATCTTCTTTCACCCCTTACTATCGCTCTCTCGAGTGGTTTCATTTTTACTTCATATGCACCAGGACAACATAAACACAGTTACTGGTACAATATATAAATGTGCCTTTTACATATTGCACATATTGACTTGTTTGTATCTTTTACATGCATATGACTCCCCAAAGATGCCATTGAGGATCCATCCATCACTTCTAAGGAGACTGCATCCAACAATACAACCCCCAATAGAAAATGTCATCCCTTTATTGACTTTGCCAGCAAAGAAAGTTGAAGATACAAGGGTTTTTATTTATCTGCTACTGGTTTGGTGTGCCTTCAGAAGACATTCAAGCAAGTTCGTATTTTTGGACAATCTATTGGTATACGTTTTCATTGGACAATATATCGATATAAGGTTTCATTGGAAGAACTTTCTTGAGAATTTGCACACTGCATATTACTTGATAACTGTATTGCTAAAAAAGCCATAGGACTGAATCTGAGAATCCTTACACTAAAGATCTAATCTATCTAATATCTATCTAATGATATTTTTACATGTGAGAATGTATTTCTAAAATATTGGTAGATACAAATTGTAGAGGATGACATAACTAAGCAAAACTATTAAATAATCGGCAATAACAACATTTTAGAGCAATGAATGTTTTAAAATGTTACACAATTCATTTGCTTTTATGAAATGCTAATATTTTCAAGCCAAAATACATCCAAAACTGACATATAAAATATAAAACTATGTTTTTTACCGGAATATAATTCTGTGGTCCTTAACATTCCAATTGTATTCTCCTTTACTGACCAGTTCAAAAAACTCATTTCTTCTCCTGGAAAATACAAAACACGGGCAGGTTAATGGGATCAGAGATATAAAAATAGATTTTGTTATAGGAAGTGATGTTAAGAGATTTGCTTGCCACTTGCTTTTGACAATGTTATCATGACAATTTATCAAGATGGATCAGACTTCAGCTTTGATATAACATTTTGCTCTTTTCTTAAAGACCCAATGGTGCAAATTTTGTACAAGGAAAGAAAGTAAATTGGTGTTACTAACAAACAAACAAACAATTGTTTGTTGACATTTCAGGAGACATTATTCAATCTATCACAATAATTAAGGTTTTTCAGTGGACACTGCCATTTAATCAAGCAGTTAAATAAGACAGTGGAAACTTTGTAGACATTTCTCTTACAATACTAATTAAAAAATGACCGTGGCCATTTCCTATACAATTGTCTCACTGTTTATAATATATAATGTTATGTTTTCAAAATATTCATTTTTCAGAACTAGAGCAGCTCTCAGTACATAAATGTTTTCATTAAATTGTAACTACAAGCTAGCTGCAGTTGTTATGGTACCATAAGTACCCTGGCCTGGTTCCGTGGTTCCTAGACGGCTTGCCCACTTAGTTGGTTCCCCAACGGGCGTCTACACTCCCTGGTGATCTGGTGATGTGCTACTGGCTTCTGCAAAGCTGAGAACTCATTGGCTTAGTGCGTCTGATGACTAGTATCAGTCAATGACTGGCATTCTAAAATCTTGTTCCGGGCTGATTTATACAACCCCAAAGTCACTGCCGAAAAAGGAGTTACACCTATGGCATCTGTGGGGTTAAACTCCATTTCGCTTTAAAAAATCTGCACATATGCACCATGACCACTTAAAATCACTGAACTGGTCGTGGTGCTTGCATTAACCCTTTAATAAATCCTGCTTTCTGCTTGAATTAAACAACTACCTACATTTAAAGGGAATCTCCAGTGCCAGGAAAACAATCAGTTTTCCTGGCACTGAAGGTTCCCTCTCCCTCCCACCCCCCAATCCCCAGTTGCTGAAGGGGTGAAAACCCTTTCAGTCACTTACCTGAGGCAGCGACGATGTCCCTCGTCGCTGTCTCCTCCTCCGTGACGCTCCTCCTTCTTACTCCGTCGGCCGGTTGGAGAGACTGATCCCGCCCACCGGCCGAGGAGACCTAATGCGCATGCGCGGCAATGCCGCGCATGCGCATTAGGTCTCCCCATAGGAAAGCATTGAAAATGAATTTCAATGCTTTCCTATGGGGATTTGAGCGACGCTGGAGGTCCTCACACAGCGTGAGGACGTCCAGCGACGCTCTAGCACAGATAATCTGTGCTATGAAGGAGGAAGTCCCCTCTAGTGGCTGTCTAGTAGAAGTGGAGTTAGCCCTGCAAGGTAATTATTGCAGTTTATAAAAAACTGCAATAATTACACTTGCAGGGTTAAGAGTAGTGGGAGTTGGCACCCAAACCACTCCAATGGGCAGAAGTGGTCTGGGTGCCTGGAGTGTCCCTTTAAGCACATTTATTCTAAAAAAAAATGTAAAAAGAAATGCAGTGGACAAACTTTGTTTATCATCATGAACTTATTCATATGTTCAGAAATTTTTGAAATTCTTTCCCGTAAGCATGCATGGCGCATTTATTGGGATCCTTCACCAGATTTTTTTGTTTATATATTGAATATTATTCACATTTTGCAATTATCAACTACACTTTGCTGAAAAATACAAATTTAAACATTAAGGTGAAAATGCTAACTTCTTTGCCCAGTGATAATCAGATCCAGAAACCGTAAAGATGGCCTGCATCTTCAACTGGGATGAACCAGACATTGCTAAAAGCATGATGTTCATCAGCAACATAATACCAAGTCAACTCTTTGATACAAGTTCTTGAAATCACATTACAGTTTTTACTAAAGTAAATGGTTTTGTATACATGGGACAGTTTAACAGCATGGGGGAAATTATTTTCAAATCACTCACAGGCTAAGTTGACTTCAAACAAGCTCAATATATCATTAATTGTTATTTTTTGTTTTCCTAGAACATGCTTTGTATTAACTTTAGAGCATGATTTGCAAGATCCACAAAGTATTGGTCCATCTCTAAATTCATTGTTTTTAATTGCAGTTTTAATGTCAGCCTGTATTGCATATATTTAAAAAATGTACCGTAAGTGATTACATTCCAGATTTGGCTATATATATATGTTGGTTAGTGTTGTGGTATGTTTGTGTGTTGTTTTTTTTTTTTTTTATGTGTGCTAGTTTTTAGTGGATTCTTCGCTATAATGAAAATTCAAACTTAAGTTCACAATAGCCGAACTAGAAAATTTCCAGGAAAAGTCATGCTTTCAGTTTGGCTACTCTGGGGGCCCAGGTAAGAGGGCATGGTAAGTGTGGCTAAGTAGTTAACCCCTTTACCGGGGAACCAGGCCAGGATATTCCTGGCATCATAACCATTACAAAAGGCTGAAGTGGTTATGGCTCTTATAAATAGTGATTTACAACATTTTGAAAATAATCTTCAACATTTTTACAGGTATTTATAATATGACATACTGGTATAAAGGTGCCAAAGTGCTTTAATCTGAATTTCGTAACACTTTTTTTTTTCTTTTGTAGATATCTTTTTATTTGATTTCCAATGTAAGGAAAGTACATTACTGAGACTCACAGGCCCTTCAAAATTCTAGTATATCAGCAATGTATGGATGTATGGGTTGCGATTCAGAGACTCGCAAGTCTCAGTAAACTGGTAAGAAAAAACATAAAGAAAGGGTCACGCAGGTCCCAAAGATATCTAAATTTTTAGATTAAACACAGGTAGCAGATAAAGCAAGTTTTCCGATCCCTGGTCTATCGTGTGTTATATTGTGTGCCCCGGGACTCAGAATTATTTCCCGTGTTATGGGTTAGTTTACCGTACCCTTAGTAGGTAAGTACGTTGGTAACTGGGTGTCGGTTCCTGCCAAAGCGGGGAAAATTCATACCACTTTTATATAGTGCCAATAAGCTTATGCTCTAAAGGGATATTATCCATTAAGACAACAAGTAGCAGGGGAACATTTTTAAGTAAGTAGTATCTTACAAGAAGCTATTTTAACCCCTTAAGGACCAAACTTCTGGAATAAAAGTAAATCATGACATGTCACACATGTCATGTGTCCTTAAGGGGTTAAGTGTGAGCAGTTGAGCAGTTAGTAAGCTATTAGCAGGCAGCCTATGAATTGAATCAGGGTGGGGGTGGAGGGGTACATGTATGAAGAAAATATGGGAGAATCCAGGATGCACCTGGAAAGAGACGGGAATGCAGTCTGTCTGATTTCAGTTAGATCTGAAAAGGTATTGTTTTTGGTATAGGAAGTATAATTTGGAGGGGGTTACATCCTTACAGCCACTTAATTTAAAAGCGTTCGGAAATGCTTTGAGATATGTCATTAATCAATGCACACCAAAAGTTAAACGTTAAGTTGCAGCCAAGCAGAAAACAACACACAAGAAAAAAAATGTATCTTCAGTGTTGCTGTATTGTGACAGTGAGTATTTTAGCAATACCATCCTGTTTGCAGTATGATGCTGGTTGCAGAGAAAATTACGCTGGGGTATGCTTTTGGTATACAAACATTTTATTAAGCCACACAACTTGCTGTAAATCAGTGTTCTCTAAGATTATTTGTGCAGAAAACCACATTTTGCTTGGCCAACATACTGGTGGGTCAGGTATCGTATGAAAACATATATTTCTATTCTATATATAGTTTTACCCTGCTTGAAGAAAATCAAAACAAATGACAAGATATCCAAAGAACTCCACACAATATTCATCATTCATAACTTCACTGCACATTCACTATCCATACCGTACCACACATTCACTATCCATACCGTACCACACATTCACTATCCATATTGTACCACACATTCACTACCCATATCGTATCACACATTCACTATCCATACCGTACCACACATTCACTATCCATACCGTACCACACATTCACTATCCATATTGTACCACACATTCACTATCCATATCGTACCACACATTCACTATCCATACCGTACCACACATTCACTATCCATATTGTACCACACATTCACTATCCATACCGTACCACACATTCACTATCCATATCGTATCACACATTCACTACCCATATCGTATCACACATTCACTATCCATATCGTACCACACATCCACTACCCATATTGTACCACACATTCACTACCCATATCATATCACACATTCACTACCCATATCGTATCACACATTCACTACCCATATCGTATCACACATTCACTATCCATATCGTACCACACATCCACTACCCATATTGTACCACACATTCACTACCCATATCGTACCACACATCCACTACCCATATCGGACCACACATTCACTACCCATATCTTACCACACATTCACTATCCATATTGTACCACACACGCATACACAACATTCTCACCTCCTAATGCTCTCAACATTCCCACTTCTTATTTTTACCTTACCATCATAATTGCATCTCCTTTTTATTTCCCCTTTCCCCTCCTCTTACTTTCATTTTATTCTTCCATTCCTTTATCACTCATCTTCCCTATTTATTATCCTCTTCATTCTATCTCCAATGTGTAGTCTCTCTACCCCTTTCTCATTCCATCTCTCTTGTAATCTTTTTTTCAACTTCTAGTTCCATCTTTCTCCCCTCCCCCCCACCCTCCCCCCCACCTCCAGTTGCCGCTTCCCTTTAGTATTCACTACCCAATCCTGTATACCTGTAATATTCATTACATTTTCCATTTTTATTCATCCATTATGAACTCCCTCCTCTCCATTCTAGTGCAACAAAAATATTAGGATGCAATGCCGTATGGTATTAATACCGGAGTAAAATAAAAACTTGGTATTTATATTAAGCACTTCTTATTTTAAATCCAACGTGTTTTAGTAAATCTATAATTCTTCAAAGGCAATTAATGCTTTACAGTTTTGGCACAGCATCTTTAATTTACCGGTTCCATATGTTGAAGCTTGGTGTTATTCTTAAATATGTGATTTTAAATAGGAGGAGATCCCTGAAATATGTTCTAGGCATGTGGATTAATGAACAAACGACCCTCACGGATGCTGTTATAGGACTGTGTCTTTAAGGGATCTTAAAAACCCATTCACAGTTCCGAGATGGTTTACATTGCAGTCAGTGAACCTGGGCAAAAATCACATTTGTCAAGTCCATCTGGCAGCCTCTGACATTTGGAATGAGCATGGCTCATTTGTACCAAATTGCAAGCAGTCTCAGAACAGTCTTATTGCATACAAAAATGACTAATATGGTGGCACAAAGTACGTCTCCTATGCCTTATGTCTAGCCATGTAAACAAGTACACAGAGTGAGGAATTAACCTACTGCGTGCCAGGGGGACCAACTGTCATTCACCCTCCATTTCCAATATTGCTTCGTTTTAAATGTATCTACTTTGTGTAATAAACAGATTTTATGGTCTGATGCAACCCAAGTGTTTGTGTACTATTTTACCCATAATGCTTGGGCTGTCACAAACATGGCTAGTAATTACTTCTATCTTCTAGCCAACAATGAGGATATTTTATGTATGTCTTCCTACGTAAACATTTGCTGCAGTCCAGATTTAGATAATCAGAACCGAAAATTGTGCTCTTTTTTGCAAACCAAATACTATACTCTTTACTTATCTGTACTGTTGCCCACCATGCTTAATTTTGCAAGATTACTTCAGTGATTGTTAGGGACTGACAAATATAATCTTGAATGGATTTTGAGACAATTAATGCATTATATATTCTGGAGAAATTTCCAGTTCCTTTTGAGAACACAGTTATAATGTGATAGCCATGGCTTGCCATACATTTAACCATATCAATTCTACAGTTGTGACAATGCACAAACTGGTATTCCACTAAATGAGAAATTGTGCAAAATCAAAAAGATAATTTTTTGTAGAAAACAACCCAGAATTCAAGAAAGCTCTTTTACTATTTGCTATTGCTTTTTTGATCATGGCGTACAATTTGCAATTTTCAGTATTCTTATTTATTAGTTCAAATACCCATTTTTTTACTGTATCTATCTCCCGTAAGTTTCCCCTACCTATGTGTGCAGGAAACATGTGGTCCTATGTAGAAAGTTGCACTCCTATTCTAAAAGGCAGGATTTCTCTGAATAAACTCATGGTTTAGGGTGGTGTTAAGCAGGGCATGTGCCCCTGCCGCACACACCTGGAGATTCATTTAGCACCACATAGGACCAGCAATAGAAGTTGTCAACCAGACCACTTCTTGGTACAATGATATTTAATTTACCTTCCTGACTCTCAAAATGGCCCGTCAGAAGGTTAATCAAAATAAACAAAAGATGAAAAAGTAAAAAAAAAAAAAAAAACACCCTTTCTTCTGACATAAAACCCAGCATTTCATTAATTTTCCAAAACAGTGAGTAACTTCTCAATATAATTAACATACACACCAATGGTAAGTGTGATCGCATTAATCTGCATTAAAAAAATATTTAAAGAACAATAAATAATTACCGAATAGCATCACTACATATGCAATTACCAGTTACACATTATTTGAGATTTTTGTAGGTTAATCTTCATGTCTAATCTTTAGTAGCTGGAGAAGGGAACAAAGCAAGGGAGTGCTCTGAGCTCATTATAGGGACTTGATGCAGGCTGATATAGCAGCCTGCAGTGCTCTGTATCATACAGATATTTGGTGTAACTGTGAGCATTGTACCCACATACATAAAATATGTCTTATGTCCTGGTGACATTTTTAGAAAGCTGCATTTGTAGCAATACCACAGGGAACAAATGCCCTAAGTACCTCTTGTTTCTGTAAGTCAAACTTGTTGTGTTGAATTTACTTACATGTCTTGTGAACCCATTGTACAGTGCTGTAGAAAGGTTTGCTGCTTTATAACTAAGTCATCCATCTACAGTCCATATATCTACCGTATATGAGAACAATGATATTTCTACTTCATTGTAAAATTTTAACAAGCACACAGGAATTAAAAGTATTAATATAATTTCTAACTCTTCTAAAACCCCATATTACTAGCAGGACATCTTGCAAACCTTATATGTTGGCACTCCAAAATAACGATGCACAGTAATACCAAACTAGCTGCTATCTTTCCTGAAGCAATGAAATTTATATCCCTCCTTTAACAGTTAACAAGACTGAGAATGGATTTCAGTGATGGCATTTTTCCTGAACCATAGGGTTGTAAACACAATAGGGACCTATTAGGAATTATGTAGCTGGGAATCTTGCCCTTAACATTCACACATAAATGGGCTGCTGGCTGCCTCTGTTCATGCCCATCTGTCTAACGGGCATCCTGCCTGATGTGTACGACTGTCTCGCTAAAGGAAAAGTAAAACATGAACAATAATCTATCTGAAGTTTGCCTCGAGGGGGAAATTCACAATTGCTGTTCTGTTCAGAGGTATGGCCATGGTATGGCTGAAATAAACTAATAGGAACAGAAAAGGCAAATATAAATATTAAAGTTCTGATTATCTAGACAATCTATGGAATGAGTCATGCTTTCAGCTATTGCTAAAAATCATGTGATCCTGGTGGAACAGTCAGGTGACTTCGTAACATGACTTTTCCACCTCCACTTAGAAGCAATTGTGTCTCTTCACAAATCTGCTCTCTACTATCATGAAGATTTGCTGAGTAACAAAGAGTAGTCAAGATAACGGGATTGCTCCTTAGTAGTGGTGGAATTCTCACAAATATTTGAAAGTAATTTTGGTTCTTTTGTACACCCATGTTTTATATGTATAACTATAAGTAATAACCATGCAGCAAGGGTGAGAGAGGCTCACATCCATAAAAAACAATAAAATGAAGTCCTTTGTGTAAGTATTCCCACACTGTGTTGAAGAATCTCCCTGTTTACATTGATAGAAGATACACTGATCAGTCATAAATTAAAATTAACCCCTTAAGGACCAAACTTCTGGAATAAAAGGGAATCATGACGTGTCAGACATGTCATGTGTCCTTAAGGGGTTAAAACCACCTGGCTCATATTATGTTGGTCCTGCTCATGCTGACAAAACAGCTCTGATACAATGAGGCATGGACTCCACAAGACCTCTGAACATATCCTCTGGTATTTGGCACAAAGACATTAGCAGCAGACCCTTAAAAGCAAGTTGTGAGGTGGGCCTCAATGAATCAAATTTGTTGTTTCAGCACAACTCCTTAGTGGTCCTCCCCCCAACCCTCTTAGAGGTCCTCTTCCCCGCCTTAGTGTTATCCTCCCTTCCCCCTTAGTGTTATCCTCCCTCCCTGTTGTGCCTCCTACCTATCTTTGTAGCGTGACCGGGCAGCGCGGACCGCGGTACAGGAGCTTCTGGTTTCTGTACCCAGCCAGATTGAAAAGAAGTGCTCTCTCAGTGAGCACTTCCTGTCAGTCCAGCCGGGTACAGGAAACAGATGCTCCTGTACCGCGGTCCGTGCCGACCGGCCGCACTACACTTAGTGACAGGTAGGAGGGAGAGCTATGTGCTACCCTCCTGCCGGTCAGTCAAATGTGGCGCCCCCGGCCTTGTGCGCCCTAGGCAACTGCCTAAGTCGCCTAAAGGATGCGCCGGCCTTGAGCATGAAGTTGTTGAACAATTTACGCTAAAGTAGCTCTTCTGTGTGACCAGATGGGCAGGTCTTCACTCCCCACGTGCATCAGTCCTTGGGTACCCATAACACTGATGCTGTTTCACCAGTTGTCCTTCCCTGCACTACTTTTGATAGGTACTAATCATTGCATCCCGGGAACATCCCACAAGGCTTGCCATTTTGGAGTTTTTGCATATAACAATGTATAGGAGTTGAAAACATGTACAAGTGACATGTTTTATTTCCTTTTTATTATACAGCTTCCTTAAATATGTTTTACATTATAATATTATTGTAACCTTAAATTAACAATTTTAATACCCCGCATGCTCATATTCTAATGTGGTTATTTCCTAAAGCAAGCGTGTCAAACTCAAGGGCCAAATAAACAAGGTTTATGTGAGCCACAAAAAAAAAACTAAACTGAATTTTCATAGAAACGTAGGTTTGTTTTGAAAAGTACAGTATAAAAAACAAAAAACAGCATCCCCCTCTACTAAACCCCATGCCCCCCTCTACTAAACACCAGCCCCCCCTCCCTATACTAAATCCTAGTCGTCCCCCCTCTACTAAATCCCAATCTTAAACAATGGCCGGGGTATAGTAGAGGGATCTACTAAACCCCAGCCCTTGTTTAAAAAGAAATAAAAAATATTCGCCAACAAGCAGACTCCACACGTTGCCGCTACTTGGCATACCCCCAATGTCGCCGTCTGCACCCTGTGTCAAAGCGGATCCTCTTGCTACTCCTTAAAATCTTGTGAAGGTGGAGCACATAGACATCACGTCTGAATGTGACGTTGTGTTCCGTGCCTCCGTGCACCTCCAGGTACTCCACTGTCCAGCCGTGGCCATTGCAACACTGATCAACACACACTTACTGACAGACATGCACACTCACTGACAGACACACACACTCACTAACTAACAGACACACTCTGTCACTAACTGACAGACACACACACACACACTCACTGACAGACAGACAGACACACACAGACAGACAGACAGACACACTCACTCACTGACAGACACACCCACTGATTCTCTGACAGACACACACACACTGACAGACACGCACACACACACACACACACACACATACAGAGACACACTCACACTCACTCACTGACAGACACACACACTCACTAACTAACAGACACACTCTGTCACTAACTGACAGACACACACACACACACACACACACTCACTGACAGACAGACACACACTGACAGACAGACACATTCACTCACTGACTGACACACACACACAGTCACTCACTGACAGACACACCCACTGATTCTCTGACAGACACACACACACACTGACAGACACGCACACACACAAACACACTCACACTCACTCACTGACAGACACACACACACACACTGACAGACACACTCACACACACACACACTGAAAGACACACAGACACACTCACTGAAAGACACACACTCACTGACAGACACACTCACTGACAGACAGACAGACAGACACACACACACACACACAGACATACATTCACACAGGCACACACTCACACACGCACACACATCATTTTATTTATTGCTCCCTACCTTTGGGAGCTGGTGTGGGTCCTTCTCTTGGGAGCTCATTCTTCCTGCTCCTCACTGCTCCCTCACGCGCAGTTTAGTGATTCCGGATGCCGGAATGACGACACATTACGGCACCCGCATCATTGCGCGCGTGAGGGAGCAGTGAGGATCAGGAAGAATGAGCTCCCTCGCTGCCGCCAGTGACCTCTCCTCACCGTCCGGGTAAATTTGAGCAGAGTAGGCACCTGCAATGTGGGGAGAGCAGTTGCCTACTCTGCCTTAGTGAGCATGTCTCAAACTCGCGGCTCGCCACAAATATATTCACTGTGGGCCGCATGCATGAGTTTGACAAGGCCATTGTAGCAGAAATGTCTATTTTGATCTTAAATTTAATATTTGAACTATATATGCACTGAATTCTCACTGTAGTGAATAACCCTGTGTGAGACAACAAAAGTAGAAATGCAGAGGCCCACAGGGTAATATATAGTAAAGTGAGAATTAAAAGAGAGCCTACAGAGTTTTTTTAAACTAAAGTCAGAATTCAAAGTCAATTTGAAATTTAAGGTCAGAATAGTCACACTAGAAAAATTCCCTACGTCAGCAATATTTTCAGTTCTGCTACTCTGGCCTTAAACTTGAAATATCATTTTGAATTCAGTTGGAATTCTCGCTTTAGTAAATAACCCCCTGTTAGTAGAAATATATATATTTTTTTGCCATTGACTGCAATATTCTTTGCAATATACACCCATAGGAATGGAATGATTCATTAGCGGTGGGAGGACAAACACACTGCAAACACTGATGTGCAGTAGTTCTAGATTTTCCTAAGATCAGAAGCAAAACTAATTGAAACAATTAAGGTTTTATTTATTTACTAAGCAGTTTTAGTCAACTGAAAACTGAATCTCAAAACTCAGACTCAAAGAGCCAAGAATTTTGAGAATTTTTGCAAATCTTTAGTTTTTGTCTTACTTTTGCAATTTGAATTTTTATTCACTACGATTGAATGTTTAGTGAGTAAATCACACAATTTTGAAAGTCTTTGCTCCCAGTGGTCAAAATTTCTTCCGCAAACAGGCAACAAAAATACATTATTATTAATTATTATTATTATTATTATTATAATACGTATATTATTAATATTTAACCAAATGCTTATTGTAAAGGCAAAGAGGACCTTCGAACCGGGATCCTAAGGACCTCCTATAAACCAGTAGTTGGGTCTTAGCAAAGCTAAACATTTGTGTAATGACCTGAAATCTTTTGGGATTGGTATTTGGATCCGGTCGCTATATTTTTTGCCAAATCTGTGCAATTTGTGGCTAGTTTGCATTATACATACAGAAGGGCAACTTTACTGAGACAAAAATACGTGTTTCTCCCATCCTCTTATTTTGTATTGCCATACATGATTATTATTATTATTATTATCATTATTATTATTGCCATTTATATAGCGCCAACAGATTCCTTAGCGCTTTACAATATTATGAGAGGGGGGATTTAGCTATAAATAGGACAATCACAACATAACTTACAGGAACGATAGGTTGAAAAGGACCCTGCTCAAACGAGCTTACAGACTATGGGAGGTGGGGTATAAAACACATAAGAACAGGAAATATCAATCAAATAATGTTGGAGTGAAGCAGAGCTGGAGGAGAGAGTAAAACGCTGCCCTATAGGAGAGAGCAAGAAACAGGTATGTAAGGTAGAGGTTACTCTGGGAGGCCATAAACATTGATGTGCACTAAAGATGTGGGTTTTCAGGCACTTCTTAAACGATTGAAAACTAGGGGAGAGTCTGATGGCGGTAGGCAGGCTATTCCATAGGAAGGGAGCCACCCGCAAGAAGTCCTGCAAGCGTGAGTTGGCCGTATGGGTTGTTGATACAAAAGCACTAAAGCAGTCATGGTAATGTGATGTACCACCTATTCATGGTTTGCTAATATTGATGGGATAGAGAAAATATATTTGAAACATACTATTCACTAGAGAGAATTCAATGTGAATTTGAAATTTTAGGCCAAAGTAGCCAATCTGGAAACATAACTGAAAGAGAACTTTTCTTTATTTTAGTCTTACATTTTAAATTTACTTTGAATTCACTTTGAATCCTCACTCCTGTGAAGAATCCTGTTGGTGGCTGGTTTTCAAAATGTTCACTGTTACTCAAGGTGAATTCAAAGTGAATTTCCAATCTGGAGTCAAAATAGCCGAACTAGAAAACTCCTCTTAGTCAGCTATGCTTTCAGTTTGGCTACTCTGGACTTCATTTTCCAGAAATTCTCTTTGTTTCACTTTCAATTCTAACTTTAGTAAATAACCCTGTTAATATTTAGACTCAGTCCACAAGACCAACTTCTAGTTCTCAGATATCCGTTTTCTGTGACCAGTGGTGCTGTTAAAGAGACACTATAGTCACCAAAAAAACTGTATCTTAATGAAGCAGTTTTGGTGTATAGATCATGCCCCTGCTGTCTCAATGCTCAATTCTCTGTCATTTAGGAGTTAAATCACTTTGTTTATATATCCCTAGCCACACCTCCCTGCATGTGATTTACACAGCCTTCCTAAACACTTCCTGTAAAGTGAGATCTAATGTTTACTCTTCCTTTAATGCAAATACTGTTATAATTAGAATTTCTTATCTCTTGCACTCTTGGTAGCTTGCTAGACCCTACAGGAGACTCCTAAGTGTGATTAAAGTTAAATGTATTTTATACTTATCCTGCACTATAAACAATTATTGTAATTAATTCAAACATTTATATTAGCTTTACACAAATATGGAGTGATAAAACTCCCCTTACCTATATCCTGCAGATAAAAACTTAAAGGGATTCTCCAGTGCCAGGAAAACAAACCCGTTTTCCTGGCACTGCAGGATCCTGGAGTGCCCCCTTCGCTCCCACCCCCCATCCCATGTTGCTGAAGGAGTTAAAACCCCTTTAGCTACTTACCTGAATCCAGCGCCGATGTCCCTCGGGGCTGGGTCAGGCTCTGCCTATGCTCCTCTTCCACCGACGTAATTCGGTGAGGAAGACCTAATGTGCATGCACGGCAGTGGTCGCGTGCACAAACATTAGACCTTACAATAGGAAAGCATTAGGGGCACAGCAATAGGGGCACAGCACCCAGACCACTTCAATTAGCTTTAGAGGAACACAATAGGCACCCAGACCACTTTATCTCAATGAAGCGGTCTGGGTGCCATGCCCCCCTGTTTTAATCCTGCAGCTGATAACCTGCCTCTAGTGACAGCCACTAGAGGAGTTTCCGTAAAGTAGGAGAGTAAAAACTCTGCTATTTCAAACAGAGGATCCCACAAAGACTATCTGATTGGCGCAATATTTTGCAATGCATGCAACTAGCCTCCCAATGATTTCCTATGAAAGACCATTGCTGCGAGGGAGAAAAGGTAAGTAAACTACCTTTTTTTAACCCTAGCATCAATGGCCTCTACTTTTGACCTATATAAAAAAATGTAAACTTAAATACGTGCTCATCTTGATAGATCAATAGCTTCATTTTAATAGGCCCCCACATGTTTAATTTAAAAGTTATGAGCACTAACCTGGGTGGTGGGTGCTATTTTCATCACACCGATATAAAAAAAAAATTTAACGAAGGCGCAGTAGTCCAGCATTTCTTATATATAAATTATAAAAAATGCCCTTTATTTAGTGTCTAAACGCAGGCATAGCTAGGAATGACAACATTTCGACATTGGGGGAGATTTATCAAAAAGTTCTGTTTTAAAAAAAGAGATTTAAAGTAGTGAAATGTGTGCGATCACAATGGAAACCAGAGGAATCCGCAGGGACATTCTATATCTGACTTCTCACCTTTTGTATTTTTACACGACTTTTAGGAACAGAACACTTTGATGAACCTTCATAATGTGTTGAAACATTGTCATTCTCACACTTGTCACAGACTAAATAAAAGGCACCTGTTATTTGGTATGAGTGCTGGGCCATTATTTCCTCACTATAATTAACGTTAGACCATTTTGAATCATAATATGCAGATTTATTTCACTGGAATGCTAGTGAATTACAAGGTAAGCTAAATGCTTATCGATTTAACTCCTACAAATAAGATTAACCCCTTAAGGACACATGACATGTGTGACATGTCATGATTCCCTTTTATTCCAGAAGTTTGGTCCTTAAGGGGTTAAACTAAGTGAAAACCAGTGAATACATAAAACAATGATGTCGTTGAATGTTAAGCTCACAGTTGCTTTTCTATTGTGTGTGCTATTGTGTATAGTTATTTGTGTATAGCTATTGCTATTATTTATTTATATGTATATACGCAAAAATTATTTTATTTGATAAATAAACGTATAAAATAAGTGTCTTCCTTAGAATCTAAAATTCACAAAGGACTAGGTGTGACTGCAATTTATTTTTCAAGACAGAATGAAAGTGTATTCATAACAATCTCATGTATTTTTCTTTTTGTAGATCAAATATATATTTGGCTATGGTTATTTAGGTGTATGCATATGTATATGGAAACACTTCACAAAAATGAATAATCATGTGCCAACTGAATGATGATGCGACATTGGCACAGCCCATGTGTGTAATGCAAAAACCATTCAAACGACAAACAGACTGTCTCAGCACATAGCAAATTGCAGCAATTTTCAGTCGGAATTTGATGTATTTTTTTTCTTCATTATTCTGGTTAATACAAAGATTGCTGGCATACAATAAGAGCGGCGTATGCTATGTGGTTAAGGCAAACTGGAATTTGACACAAGCGCATATTACAAATGCCGTTAATAGGATTCAAAGTCATACGCACAAAACAAAATTAATTTGTCTCATTCAGATTCATGGCATGACGAGGACATTAACAGCCTCGAAGGGGATGAATGGTAAACTGAAGGAAGCGTGCACATCTCGAATTAACTAGTGCCTAGACTTTAAATCAGCCTGGTGCTTGGTGGGCTATTGGCATGCATTGTCGAGAAAAGTGTGCAAAAAAAAAAGATACATTGTTTATCATTGCTATTCTGACAATGGAAATAGCAATTTAAGATTCCATCTTCTTAAGATCTATCTGCACAGATTTAAAACTTTGCAAGTAGAAGTATAGGCAAGAAATAGTATACAAAGCTGAAATAATATTATTTATAGTCAACCCCGGATCTGAGCTTTTTTTGGTACTCTGAACAAAAAGATAATTAAGCGCCCAATGCCTGGAGAATATGGACTATTTAAATTGCGTTATCCACAATAACGTAGTAATGCATTAAGAATCTAAACCTTTTATTACTATGCAGGCTAACAAAATTAGCATCCCAATATTTACCAAATTCACTATGTGTGTCATAATACATAACCATCCTCACTATGCAGTCTAGCAAATTAGCAAATACATTGTCAAAATTCTGATACATTACTGTCCATTAGACCTGGAGATTCATTTTAGTTCAATTCACCAGAATTTGAGCTAAGCGTGTGATTGGTTGAATTCCCAAACTCCATGTCAAAATGTACCAGAATCATGAACCAACTAAAACGTACAATGGCCAGGCATGTTCATTTTCATTTGTGATTCTGAAGCCAAAAAAAGAGATGATT
Organism: Pelobates fuscus; assembly: GCF_036172605.1. Taxonomy (NCBI): domain Eukaryota; kingdom Metazoa; phylum Chordata; class Amphibia; order Anura; family Pelobatidae; genus Pelobates; species Pelobates fuscus. The sequence goes on from NC_086324.1 coordinate 45,779,876, forward strand.
AATTGTAAAAATAGATAATTAGTGGCTAGGGGACAGTGACTAAATGTAAAATGTTATAAGCGATCAAATGAGGAGTGAGCAATAAAGAGAACATTTTTGGGGAAAATGGATTGGCCAACCTGAATTTTCTTGCTGTACACAAGTCTACTACCCATATTATTACTGGAACTCATGAGCAATTACAACCTCTGATACTGTAGAAAGATACTGTACAAACTCGTTTTCCTGACACTATACAACCCTTAGGTCCCCCCACCCTCAGTGCCCCCCTCCCTTGGTGCTGAAGGGGTTAAAACCCCTTCAGTTACTTACTTTAATCCAGCATTGCTGGTGACCTCTCCTTCCACTCCGACGCTGGCTCCCGAGTGGAGCGGAATGCGCATGCGCGGCAAGAGCCATGCGCACATTCAAACAGTCCATAGGAAAGCATTTCTCAATGCTTTCCTATGGACGTTCTGCATGCTGGTTGTGATTTTCGCATCCAGCGTTGCAGAAGCGCCTCTAGCGACTGTCAGGAAGACAGCCACTAGAGGCCGGATTAACCCTGCAATGTAAACATAGCAGTTTCTCTGAAACTGCTATGTTTACATCTGAAGGGTTAAAACCTGGGGGACCTGGCACCCAGACCACTTAGTTGAGCTGAAGTGGTCTGGGTGACTATAGTGTCCCTTTAAGTATCTTTAGGTTTATGCTCAAAGATTGAGAGAAGATACTGTTTGATTGACACATTCTCTTACCATCTGTACACACTGGGCATTATTATACATGATTGCTTTGAAATGTTTGATTTTTCATTCCTGGTTTGATAAGTACGCAGATCCCTCAAGATTAAAACCCCCTGATGGGGGTTTAATATCACCTGCAAAAGCCAGTGGGTTGTTTTGCCATGACCTGATATTTTATTATTTCTAAGAGCCATTCAATATCCCGAATAGCAGGAGGATTAAAGGACAATGTGACCACAAATACAAAACACAAACAGTATAAGATATTGGGTTTTATTGTTTCATTTTTCTTGGTCTGACTGTCTTTGAAGAAACAGTAAACATACTGTTTTATCATTGTCCAGACGCTGAAACCGAAAAAGAACTTAAAGGACCACTCTAGTGCCAGGAAAGCATATTCGTTTTCCTGGCACTAGAGTGCCCTGAGGGTGCCCCCACCCTCAGGGACCCCCTCCCGCCCGGCTCTGGAAAGGGGAAAGGGGTAAAAACTTACCTTTTTCCAGCGCTGGGCGGAGAGCTCTCCTCCTGCTCTCCTCCTCCGATCCGCCTCTTCTCCTCCCCGTCGGCTGAATGCGCACGCGCGGCAAGAGCTGCGCGCGCATTCAGTCGGTCACATAGGAAAGCATTCATAATGCTTTCCTATGGACGCTTGCGTGCTCTCACTGTGATTTTCACAGTGAGAATCACGCAAGCGCCTCTAGCGGCTGTCAGTGAGACAGCCACTAGAGGAAATAGGGGAAGGCTTAACTAATTGATAAACATAGCAGTTTCTCTGAAACTGCTATGTTTATAAAACAATTAGTTAACCCTAGCAGGACCTGGCACCCAGACCACTTCATTAAGCTGAAGTGGTCTTGGTGCCTAGAGTGGTCCTTTAACAATTTGTGTAAAAATAACAAACAGGGGTCCCAGGAAGCCCCAGATCTGTAGAGGAGAATGGGTTTAACATAATATAGAACATTTTAAATCTTTTTTTGTTTTATAATATTGCATATGTAAATATTCTTGTTATGTTTCTTAACCCCTTAAGGACACATGACATGTGTGACATGTCATGATTCCCTTTTATTCCAGACGTTTGATCCTTAAGGGGTTAAAGTCTGCATTATAATTTACTCTGTAAGTGGAAGTGTTACCTCTGAATGTCATGAGTACAACATTATTTTATAATAAAAAAATGAAAATACACGAATACATACTCGAAATGAAGCGTGATGTCTGTCGCCAGTATCGACTGCTTCAACAGCTGCATGAGGTCACTGTATTGCTGAGAGGACAAGTTGGCGAAAATGTTGTGCCCCTGGAACAGAAAAGCTATAAAGAATAAATAACTAAATATACAGTTTAGAAAGCCAAACTCCTTTAAAACAATAAGATCATTTTACGGAAACACAGCTGACATATATTCTGCAGACATAATTTTACAAGGACTATAACCTGGCTTAAAGGAACAGTATAGTGTTAGGAAGACAAAACTGTATTCGGAACACTACACTATTTTTTTGCCCCCCTCCACCCTGCTTTGTCCCTCCCCTCCCTGTGACAATTAAAGAGTTGAAAACACCCTACATACACATAAGGCCTTCCCATTGCGCAGCGCGAGGACGTCAGCTCCAGGAAACTGCAGGAAGCATCTCTAATATCCGTCTGGTAGACAGCCACTAAAGAAATTCTTAGCTTTTCTCTGAAACTGCAATATTTTACATTGCAGGGTTAAGGGGACAGGCACATCAATGAGAATAAGTGGTATGGGTGCTATTGGGTTGATTTAATATGCATGGTCAAAAGTTAAAAGTTGTGCTGTTTAGAGAAAGAAAATGTAATTATAGCTCCACCCAATGGCCCTTAATTTGAAAGAGTGAATGAGAAACCTTGCTCAGTAATTTTCAAAAGCACTCATTCATTTATGTGAGAAATTCACATCCATTTTATTCAATGAATGAAACTGCTGCTCTTACCTGAATAACACATGTGCAAGTGGCTGGTCATTGAGTTCTGCTATAAACCAGAAATAAGGAAGCACATATGTAACATCATCTATTCTAGCTAACTCTCCCATGGAGAAATACGGTGGCCAGAGATTGAGAGAGTATGGGGTTGAATAAAAAAAAGTGGACTTTTACCCGTTTTAGTAAATCCAGATGGCAAAATATAGGCTAAAGTAAATAGATACAAAAATATTTATGATGATGGCACTCAACAGGGAAATCGGTGCCGGTATCAAGGTCACCCTAAAAACCTGCGACTGGTGCCGGACTCCGGATATTCTAAAGGAGTACACTCCATTGATTCTGCAACATCCATTCCACGTGCATCTATTACTTTGATCAGGACTGATTTGTCCAACAGGGTGGTGAGACTGAAACAGTTTTTTTTCTCTTTTTCTTTCTTTTCTCCTTTTTTGAAATTTTGAAATTTTTAAATTTTTTCCTTTTTTTTTTTCTTTTTTGACTGCATACAGTTTTTTTTTCCTTTTTTGCACCATTAATGAGGAATATAGACATCCATGTATAGTTACGGACTAACCATCAAGATATTTTTACTGATATTTTTTTCTATGGGGTGGATTTACTGCAGTAACTCTTTATGATCTTAGAAGTATCTACTTCCTCCGATATAGTCATTGAGTGATCTATGTATTTCATGAGCTTGATGTGCTGATGACATTATGGGTGCACAGATTAATTGTATTTTCCCTTTGAATGTATTCTGAAAACAGGGTCTGATTTTGTATATTTCAATACAACAATTTGCCATATTAATTTAAGTGCGGTATCATATTTATTGATTTAAAGCAGGGGTTCTCAACCCAGTCCTCAAGGACCCCTGAACTGTCCAGGATTTAGGGATTACCCTGCTGTGTCTAATGTGTTTTTAGGGAGGGAGGGGGGACAAACACTTTAGACACAACAGGGTAATCCCTAAATCCTGGACTGGTAGGGGGTCCTTGAGGACTGGGTTGAGAACCCCTGATTTAGAGTAAATAGATGTATAATCTTTTTTTTTTTTTATTGTGAGTAAGATGTATTATGTGTTATCTACAATGTTGTCGGCAGTGACACTGCAGGGCAGGGCATGATCTATACACCAAAACAACTTCACTAAGTTTTGGTGGTTAGGCTGTTCCTTTAATTCACTAAAAATCAGAGTTCAGCAAATAACATGTCTTTAAATGGCATCCCTAATTCATCTGCCTATGTGGCAAGGCCTGGCGTTTATCCAATTTAAATTAAGGCATCTAGGTAAATCCAGAACTGTCTTTATTGCAGATGCAGAATTCTATATTAGCCACATTGTAGAGGTTATTTACTAAAATGCAAAATGGGTAGATTGACAAAGACTTGCACATTTTAGTCCAAATTAGCCTGAAGTTGACTTATCCAATGTTTAGCAGCCCCCTTGCCATTTCTTCACAATTGATGGATTACTGAAAAATAAAAATCTATTGATACAAGGAGACATTTCATGGCTGGTATTTGGATACTGATCAAGATGAGCAGCTATTACACAGGGTTTTGAATGTCTACCATCATTATAACTTGGTTAGTAATGTTATTGTGGTTTAAAATTACAATACGGTACCTGTGATCAATCACCAATAATAATAGCAATAAACCTAATTATTAATAGTCTCTGAGTGGCAGAGGATTAAGGAGCATTTATAAACAATAATTCTATTAATTAATGAGTGTTTATCTCATGCCTTAATAAAGCCATATAGATGATTAGAGGATTATTATGCTCTCTCCAGCTGTTAAACAACTAAATATCTAATGATGCTCTGTCAGCAAGTTCCTGGCCAAATGTTCTGTGAGATCATGGGTTTCGGAGTTTAACAGCAGCTACAAAGTTACCGGCTAGAGCTGCCCTAGCTTTAGATGCTGAGGTAGAAAAGATCACAAACATTGGCAGAGAATAAGAATGTCTTGCTTCCTACGAAACATATCCAGTGTTCAGAACTGACAGCTACCACCATATACGTTAAAATGAGATGATGCCACTGCTTTTCTATATGGCACCACAAACACTTCCATAAATCTTGAGATCCTTGGTAAAATAACTCCTCACTTAGCTGAAATACAACTTCTTCTACAGGAAACCTCTAGAGTTTTCTACCCTAACCTCCATCGCTTCCCCTCTTTACCAGACTTATTCATATATGCAACATTCTGAGGCTCCATTGTATACTAAAAAGGTTTGCTCCACACACCATGACCACTTCAGTGATTTAAAGTGGTCATGGTGCCTGGAGTCTGGATGCAAAATGCTGCTCATATTTTACTCCTCTTCTGCCGGAGGTGTAAGTCCACTTCAGGCAGTGTAATTGGGGTGTTTTCAGCCAACCAAGGACTAGAGTTGCCAACTAATTTTAATAATGTGCAACTTTTGTTGCACAGAATGTTAGTCATTGGTTGAAAGTAGTCCACTCTCAGCCAATGATTTGCAACGGCCATGGCTTATGGCTTTTGTGTCTCTGCAGAAGCTGGAAGCGCATCACCGGACCACCAGAGTGCATTGGACTTGGAAGGGGGCAAACCATTGCTAAATGATTTTCCCTATTACTAGGAAACTGTGCCAGGGTAATCCTGGCATCGTAACCAGTACACCAGGCTTATATACAACCTTATTTAACAGTTAATCAATTATGATGCAAGTTTTGGTTTGATGGATGATTATCACCTGATTTGACTTTCCAGTTAAGCCCTGTTGGTATACCAGCTTATTGAATGCCTCTTACCCTCTGCCAATGCCTAGTTAATTTGTAACTGTAACACAACTGTAATACCAGCAAACTCCTGCCCACATTGAAATGAAAACATTGTATGAGTTTTGCTTTAGTCTGCTCTTTCTAAAATGCTGTTGCTTTGTAAGATGGTCCTGGTAAGGTGATTCTGACCTTGTTATGTGACCTATACATTGTAATGGGTAAACTGTGCTTTCTCCTGTATATTGTTTATAACTATTACTACTCATTCTTTTTTTTCCCTTGTAAAATGCTTAAAACTTTACAAATAAAAATAAATAAATATGCATTTTACAAAAAAAGTCCCATAAATTGATCCCATTAATTGAGAAAATCCCCGCAATATAGTACATTATAATTATTGTATGCCCAAGGGCCATGCAATGGGATTAACTCATTGATAATGTCTGCAAATGATACTGAGGATCAGTGCTTGATAATTCTGAGCCAACCGTGTAAGTATTAGCATCACGCTTTTCCTATACATATCGCTTCTGTCTGTGGGATTAATCCAATCCTCAATTCAATGCCCTTACAGAATGTTTGGATACTCTGCCATCTGCTGGTGATTCTATCGCACGGCTTGCAAACGCGGAGAACATTGACAGAATTAATTCAGCAGATGGGCTGCAGGTTCAGAAAATCTGCTAATGAGACATTGGGGTTTTGCTCACAAATCCAGGAATCATGTGGAATTAATGAGAGAATATCATATTTTCAGCCAAAATAGAAAAGCCGGAAAAATAGCTGTGTTAAAATATTTTCCAATTCAACGACTTCATCTGAATTTGCAATTCCCTAGTCATTTCTTCACTGCAGAATTATTGAATAACCCCATCAGTCTCTGGACCCAATATAAGTAAACACAGTAATAGATTATAATTAGTGATGTCATGAACAGTTCGCCAGGAACCGTTCGCTGGCGAACATAGCGTGTTCGCGGTCGCGAACACGCGCGATGTTCGGTCCGCCCCCTATTCGTCATCATTGAGTAAACTTTGACCCTGTACCTCACAGTCAGCAGACACATTCCAGCCAATCAGCAGCAGACCCTCCCTCCCAGGCCCTACCACCTCCATGACGAATAGGGGGCAGACCGAACACCGCACGTGTTCGCGACCGAGAACATGCTATGTTCGCTGGCGAACGGTTCCTGGCGAACTGTTCGGGACATCACTAATTATAATGTATATTTTACTGCAGAAAAAAGCAGTGCAGTAACGCCCATTTTTCAGGAATCATATCTGAAGATAGGTGTTCTTGTATTGTGAACTCCCTGGTGCTTTTAATTTTTAATTTACTTATAATTTCCAGTATGGCGATCATATTTGGGATGTAGCTGTACTTGACGTGAATAGGAATTATATAATTACATTTTATTATGTACAAAAAAGTACCAGAATGAAAATATCTTTATCAGCCAGTTGGTGCCGAAACGTTGGGGGGGTTTGGTGACTTGTGTTTCTGTCTGAGGCTTGTAAGGATTTTTGTGGTAATTTATTACTATTATTTTATTGTATCTGCCTTTACTTCTGTTACTTTGTTTATATTCATTTTTTCTTATATGTTTTCATTCTGGTCCTTTTTTTACATAATAAAATGTAAATATTTTTTTGAGATTGTTATGGTGTGCATTCTATATTCTATATACATTTGAATATTTAAAGCACTTGAGGGAGCGCTTATATGGTTTGCACCTGGCTGTTCTGTTTTGTCTCTCCATGTGCTGTTGTTTTGAGAATAGGAATTATATAATCTCACAGGCTGGAGTTGTTACAGTCCTAGAGAGGTAAGTAGATAAGTAATATGGCTGAGTCATGAGAGCCCCACAAAACATTAGTAGGCCACAGTTACACAGCCCTACAGTGGTAGTAATCGATCCGTCATCTGTTCAGCATGTATTTCATTATATTGTAAAGAATGTAGAGTAAATTGGTTTATGTGAAAGAGACAAAATGCAACCAGACTATTATCGCACTATGGCCTGTAAATTCAGATTATCCTGGGGGGTCACATCGAAATAGTCATAAATCCTAGAAAGGTTGCTGACTTCTCATTTGTGACCATACAACTCTAGCCTAACCTTTCTATAAGCAGGAGTACACCAACTGGTTAGTTGGATGTCTACCTGACCGGCCATGAAGGCCCTGCTGTATTTGCAAGAAGGGTCTTTGTTGGATTCTACAATCTTAATCCCTTAAATAAATGGAACATTGTTTAACAAGAAGACTACATGGGGTTGTGGTGCTTGGAACTGCATGGACCTTTATACAAACAGAGATATACTAGCATAACTGGGGAAGCGGGAAGAAACACATTTGAAACAATGGGTTGCCTAAAACAGGGTAACAGTTTAATAGAGTCTGTCACACAGAGTATGGAATGGGTCATTTCTTGCTGTTAGTAATAGTTTACCAATTACTGCAATGGCATAGTTCTGCTAAAACTGGTTTAGGAAAGTGAATATAATAACTGCTTGATCCAAGGATAAATCTGACTGCCATTCTGGGGTCAAGAAGGAATTTTTTTCCCTAGCTTGTTGCAAAATTGGAAGTGCTTCAAACTGGGTTTTTTTCTTGCCTTCTTTTGGATCAACAGCAAAAAACATATGTGAGGAAGGCTGAACTTGATGGACGCAAGTCTCTTTTCAGCTATGTAACTATGTAACTATGTAATATACAGAGACACAGCATGCACACACAGCAGTAAGGATATAGATCAGATCACTCTGCTTTACATATATTGGATGGGCCCCATGTGGTTGTGTTCTTTAATCTCTGCATGGAGAGAGTTCCAGAGTGTTTCAGAATATGAAATGACTAATTATTGGTTATGTCTCCAGTCTGTTCTGGATTCATACATATTGCTGACCAGATTATTACTGACTGAACCCCCAACCATAATCCTAGTATGTCAGTCATCATGTGGCCTACTGTACATGTCTCCTGCCTTGCCATAGCATCGATGGACTAAATCTGCAATCAAATGTGGTGAAGACCATCAGTAGGTTAATTTGATAGCTCTAGATCTCTTGATGGCTAAGTATCACCCACCACTTACACATTGTAAAGTCAAGTGTTCCTCACTCCATGTACCCCGTTCAAGGAATAACTGAAAGTGAAAGGACTGAGATACATTTGGCCAGATGTGCGAACTCTGAAATCTGACTCGATGACCAAAGTTATCATTATAGTCGACATTGCTTTAATAATACTGAAGTCTAGTGGTTCGAAAACAAGTGACACAGTTAAAGATACCATTGTGTCCTAGCAAACTACACCTCCAGAGGTACTTGATTTACAGCTGGCTGTATTTATTGGTTACTAGTCTAACACGCCATACTGGGCTTATTGTTTTCTAGTTTTCCAGTGTGAGCTGATATGGATAGATATATTAAAAATCCGAAATAATGTATATTGGAGATAATCAGCGTAATTTTGTAACTAATTTACATCAACTATAGCTCACTTTATATTGAATATACCTCTATACAGGGATGTATTTACCACAAGGCAAACAAGGCATTTGCCTAGGGCGACTCCACTCCAACGAAAAAACACCACCCCAACCTCCCAGACAAATGCATTGTTGGCCTCATGTTCTGGGGCTGCCCACCTTACTGTGAGTGAGTGAGTGAGTGAGTGAGTGTAGCTGTCAGTGTGTGTCTGGCAGTGAAAGTGTGTGTTGGTTAAACAGTGTGTGCCAATGACTGTATGTGTGTGCCAATGACTGTGTATCTGTCAGTGAGTGTATATCAGTGCATGTATAAATGAGGGCATGTGTCTGTCAGTCAGAAAAATGGCCTTGACACGAATTGTGGTGGGGGGGGGGGCAAATTTAGATTTTGGGGGTGCCCGAATTTAGTCGTGCCTAGGGCAGCACAAATCCAAAATACACCACTGCCTCTATACCTAAAACTATCATCGGAAGACTTAACAAAAATTGCATATTTAATTTGCACCACAAATATTTTACACTAAATTTCTCTGAGTTAGCTGCAACAAAACATTCAACTCAGAATCGGAAAGGATTAAGAAAAATCTATCTGTCTGTCTGTCTGCCTATCTATCTAAATGTGAGGTCTGCTTGCGTATGGCAGCTGGAAGGGGCTAAGCTAAGTCATTATGTTAGCTGCAAGGGAATGCATGATATTTTTGCCAATTTGAAACACTGTGATGAAACACAGATGCCACAGACGATGTGAAATGTGGATTTTTCTGTGTAGCATTTATAATTTTGAAACTGCATTATAGTGTTCGGCCATTATCAAATACCCTAACACTACCATTAATTTTTATTAATGTTAATGAAAGCGGAGGACCAATCTGTAGCTAACACGGAGCCAGCAAAACGGAATGACTTGGGAAAGTTCAGAAATCAGACACAATGCACAGTCCAGCACACAAATCAATGAGAATTTTTTTTAGCTGGTTCTTGTACCTGCAGAATCAGGGTTTTCCCAAAAGGGAATTCATTAATATATTTAAACTGCTCTGTTTAATAAAAACTAACACTGGCACTGCAGATGCAAAGTGACTACATTTCCCTTAATGTTCCCCCACGTGACACTTTAATTAGTACCAGAGATGACGATTTTGAGTGGAAAGGAAAATTATCTGATTTGCAACTCAGTTTCTAACCGTCAATATTCTCATAGATAGCAAAACGGAGTGTGTACAAAGGTAGATACCCAGATGTTTTAAAACTACAGCTTCTATGATACTTGATGCATACATGATGCATACAAAGTATCATGGGAGTTATAGTTCTACAACATCTGTGGATCTACCTTTTAGGTGCACCTGGTATACACCTACTGTGCCCTGGGCATATATGAAGTCTGGATTTTACTGATGTTGCTTAGCCAATAATACACGATATCTAGTTTGGAATTGACATGTTTAACCCTTTCAGCACTGACATTTTACCAGACCTGTCATTTTATCTATAGACTCCCTTGTAATGCAAAGAGGTTGCAGACTTAGTGCCAAGCTCTACGTCAGGCATGCCCAAAATATAGATCCCAAGATGTTTTACAACTACGGCTTCTATGATGTTTTGTCATTCTAAAGGCACGCAAAGCATCAGGGGCGTTGTAGTTCTACAACATCTGGGGATTTCCCAGAGTGTTGTGTTCACTGAACTGGTAACTGGGAGGAATTTACACATTTTAAGGAAAATAGACAAACATGAAAATTTTCCAGCTTAGTCATTTTTTCCAGATTGGTTATTCAGGTCTGATACTTCCAATCCACTTTCCAGGTCTCCTCAAATCTCAATTTAGTGAATAAACCAGTTATGCGGCTCAGGTTGGCACTTGGTAGTGTGCGTTGCATCCATACAAGGGCACTACAGCATGTGTTTCCAAAGCGGGACACAGTTTGATAACATCGTTTCCCATTGTTTCCGCATTCCTTTACGGTATACAAGCCATTGCCAATGGCCCAAATCGTAATATCTTGCCAGCCCCTCGTGCATATGCTTCCTTGCCACTCAAGCCAGTTAGCCCCTGGAGAGCAGTTGCTTTACAACATAGCATTACACATCCTGCTCCTAGGTCCATGGCTCTTATCTGGGCCTTTGGCTCCCACCCAGATGCTGACACTAGTCCTGCAAAGACACTTCATTAGGAAGGCAGCTCCACATTCTGGGAATACAGAACCGATCAGCCGTAAAACCCATCATTTCTTTAAGTGTCGTTTTAGCACTGTATCCCAACAGACTAATGTATTGTCTTATTACCTCCTTATTTGTGTGATGAATCTCTCCCTCTGCTATCTATGTAAATGTGTGCTTTTATCAGTCCACGGTGGCTGTGCTGCTGTTTTAAATCAATCGTTACACTTTCACTAAATAATTCTCACCCATTTGATTCCCCAAAGCAGTTTTGCATAAACTCACTGTTTACAAGAATTCGTCACGTACAATATCTGAAAGCAGACAATTTGCTCTGAATTTAAATAAAAAGGGACATGTCCTGACAATATGTACGTATGTTTATGCCTTTACAATGACTCCGCTGATATAAAGCATCTTAAAAACAAAGACTTTTTTTGAGTGTTGCTGAAATGTTGCATTTAAAACGATATTGCTAGGGTAAGATTAGGGATGGGAGAAGGTTTAGAGGTTAATAGTATTAGGGTGACATAGGGGCAGTGGGCATATGGGAAACCTGCCTTTTAAATGATGTGTACTTGATTTGCTTGATTCTCAGGCAGAAGCAGCGCGCTCAATAAAAATTCAGACGTTTAATTTTGGAATTGCATTTGGAATATTTATTAAACACAATTTATTGATTAATTCAGAACGTTGCATTGAATGTGCTAATCTGGTTAGTAGCAAATCTTCTTTACTAAAAAAATTGGTGGACAAATGGTCTGAATGCCATATTGTGGCTCTTTATCAATCCATAATTATTTATCACATTGTTTTTAACTGGCAGTAGGAGGCACATTCTGACAACGTGAGCAAAGTTCCCTTTGCCTACTTTTATGAAGGCAAATAAAAAGAATTTGAAAATGTTTGCAGATAGGGATACATAAATCAAACAAAATAAAGAGTGGTCCACTGAGATAGGGTCCCATAGTGTAGGTGAGGGTGTGAGCATTGATAGCAGAATGGGTAGGCAACCCGTGCTATTAAAATATTACTATTTGGGGGCGGGGCCTGACAGCCAAAATGGCCGGACGTGCTCTCTAAGAGCTCTTGCACTGGAGAGCACAAAAAACGACAATCCTGGCAAATCCAATCATGCCAACAGCCCAAGGTGCCCAGAAAACGACAGAGAACCACACGAGGAACACAACGGTACCGATCATGCACTACAAAGTCACACGAGCACATGAACCGCCATGCGGCCTACACTGCAGCGGAGCCCGAAGCCTGGGGGAGGCGGCCGATCGCCCAGCAAGGGATCCGCTCGCAAGCGAGAATTGCAAGATGCCCAGCTACCCCCCCCTCTGGACCGGCGGGGGATATCCCGGTCCTCGCTGGGGGCGATTACCCCCACAACAAGACACGAACAAGCGACAACACTTGCTGGTAAACGGGGCTGTCAAGGCCACAACAAGATGGCGCCACAGGCGCAACCCGCAACGAAAAGCTCCCCTTTTTTGAACGGCTCTGTACCAGCCTATGGTCTGGGCTCCGCAACAGGAGATGGCTCTTCAAGCAAGCGAGAAAAGAGGCGGCGGCATGGATTCGCCCTGCCACCCGGCGCTTCCTGAGTGGATGCCCGACCCGAGCCCCCAGAGCTGCCCTCAGGCGGAAACGAGGTGAGAGATCGGAATGGGGGAGAGCAGAGAATAGCCTCCCAGGCTCCAAAACTAGCCCTCACACATGGCGGCACAAGACTGCCACACATACCCGACCCACTCACTGCTCAGCAGCATTCGACGCCTCCGAACATCGAAACACGTCCCCACACTTATGGACGCAAGCTGAAAACCTGCACCAAGCACCTACCATCCCTGGGGCGACCCGACACAAGCAGCAAGGATCTTACCAGAAGCAGGAGCTTCATCAAAACATATCCAGTCGTCCAGTGGAGGCTCCCTCACAGTCCTGGGGCCAGAGAGGCACCATACAGGAGCACAGAACTGCTGCCTATTGGCAGAGTCTCTTTTACCGCATGACAGCTCTACACTCCAAACAGCCCGACCCTGAGAATGGGACAGTTAGCCTCTATGAACTATCGGTGTACACCAACAGCTTGCCGATCACCGGAGTTGGCTGAGCGAGTATTGTATACTGTGTGCTTACACATGCCATGAGTCCCCTATGGGCTTAATAACCATGTACCCTACTCAATATGTTTACTATAGGTTCAGTATAGTATAACCCAGAGGCATAAATGTCTTGCATGTCTCTCATATCCAGATAGATACTGCTACCTTTTGCTTTTTCCTAGCATAGCACAACACTTACTTACATCTTGCCCAGCTAGCAAAACAGGGGGCACTTAAATGCTCTTTCTATAGCCATAACTTGAGGCCAAATGTTATCAGTTGTTACTTGTTTATATGTTAAATCTCTTAAAGTGAACTGCACAAACCTATGCTTACACCCGACATACTAACAAGACCCTAACCTAATGCATTATATGTTAACATGACTGTGTAGCTTGAGGCCATCTTGCCTTTGCTACATTAGAACATGGTGGTCGTACCCAGCGATTATACGCGCAAGAAACTACTCCAGTTTATTCCCATAGTACTCAACACCAGACCAGGTGCAATTTTGTACAAGTTTCAGGGATCTGCTATTTGCTCAACCTATATGCAGGACTTTACTTTGATTTAAATTTTCGTTTGTTTTCACGTAGTCGAACTACACACTAGCTACTTGCACTAGAGCCGACCTCACCTATTATTATTATGAATTGTGCAAAAGTTACCATGTACCCCATTGTAATAATTGTCGTTGAAGCGTACTTGGATTGCTGTTGGGGCACCACATACGCGTTGTTATATCTATGTGCACTACAAAAATAAAGAATTAAAAAAAAAAAAAAAAATATTACTATTTACTCCCATAATTCTCTGATGTCCAGCCCTTGGATTTGAGCAACTTTAAAAAAACAAAAACTTAAAAATAAAAACTGCTTCAACTGGGGAAAATAATTGACTCACAATAAAATGTAGATCAAACCAGCCCAATAAAACAGAACAACTACGTTGTTAAGTGTTAAATATCAAATTACTTAACTCCAATCAGTCTGTAGCCTCCCAAGATCGTTATCCACCCAAAACGATCATATATATGTATAGAACCACAAGCAGAAATGGGATACGGCTGTACAGTCTATGGGGGGAACATACAAAGAAAAAACAATAGTGTGATACAGTATATACAGTGAAAATGTGCGCTTAAATGGATGCACTCACGAGATAGTGGAGATAAAAGAGCATTCAAGGTGCCTCCCCAGGAATAATGGGGCGATGCTGGTATTCTTTGATAATGTCGAGCAGCCAATGGGACACAGGACTCCAGGTGAGTAGTAGTAGAACATTTTCGTAATATTATTCTTTTTAAAAGGTGATACAACACCATAAAGATAAAATATAAAAGTGCAGCAATAGGTCCAACGCGTTTCGTTCAACACAGGAACTTCATCAGGGACCGCACAATAAAAGAAATCAACAGCAATATTGCAGATTGTATTTTTTTACAATCTGCAATATTGCTGTTGATTTCTTTTATTGTGCGGTCCCTGATGAAGTTCCTGTGTTGAACGAAACGCGTTGGACCTATTGCTGCACTTTTATATTTTATCTTTATGGTGTTGTATCACCTTTTAAAAAGAATAAAATTACGAAAATTTTCTACTACTACTCACCTGGAGTCCTGTGTCCCATTGGCTGCTCGACATTATCAAAGGATACCAGCATCCCCCCATTATTCCTGGGGAGGCACCTTGAATGCTCTTTTATCTCCACTATCTCGTGAGTGCATCCATTTAAGCGCGCATTTTCACTGTATATACTGTATCACACTATTGTTTTTTCTTTGTATGTTCCCCCCATAGACTGTACAGCCGTATCCCATTTCTGCTTGTGGTTCCAAACCAGCCCAATGACTGACTTAAAACTGAACTTCCAGTTCGAAAACTGAGACTTTACACCGGTACGTTGGCTTTCTGTAAAATGTAAAATATCACTCAGCCCTCCACTTATGGTGTGAGGAAATGGGAGAAGGGATATATTGCCTCGCGGACTCTTGTTTGTCTTATTAAAGAATTAACAAACTAATTAATTAACATTTGTAATTGTCCACCTGCACTCACCCTGTGTAGCATGCAAGTAGATATAAGTTTGTAAAAATAAGTTCTGGAATGGTTTGGGAATAAACTTAGGTCTGATTAGATGGGTTACGATGTATTAATTTATATTGCTTTGGCAGTATGGTATTTACAAATTAAGAGCACTTATCGTACCCTACCCATCAACGAGCCGTGAGATATAACCGCGATGTGTGAGATTCCTGTTATATAGCTTTGATTGTAGGGTGATCTGATCCAGCATGTTGTCCGTGATGGAACACAATGAAGCATAATGAAGTAAGTCAACAGTGTGACTAAATAAATCAGGCAGAGGAAAGGACAAGGCAAACAGTGAAAGAATGAGAGCAAGCTAAAGAGAAGGAAGGCTCTTCCGTGAGACAACAATAGTCTGGTCGAATTTATTATCAAACCAAGAAGTCCACAAACATAGATTTCCAATAATCATAAACCAATACATTAGCATGTAGTCTACTTATGTAACATGGTGGCCATTGGGTCTAACTCATCTGTTCTCCAAATTCAGCTATGAATATCCAGGAGGTCTGAAAATGTAAACCATCCTATGGTCCAGAGAAAATAATAAATATTATTTACTACTTGTGAACTCAAGACAGAAAGTCACACATTGCATCACCAACATCTCCCTTCCTATCCCTGTCCCAGCCAGAGTTACCTAAGTAGGGCTCAATTTGAATTCCTACACTTCTAGCCAGGCCTAAAAGTTGGTTGCTACTGAAGGCCTGGAGAGGCCATGGCACACTCACCACGGGTAAATTTCTACCCGTTGTGAACTCAAGACAGAAAGTCACACATTGCATCACCAACATCTCCCTTCCTATCCCTGTCCCAGCCAGAGTTACCTAAGTAGGGCTCAATTTGAATTCCTACACTTCTAGCCAGGCCTAAAAGTTGGTTGCTACTGAAGGCCTGGAGAGGCCATGGCACACTCACCACGGGTAAATTTCTACTTGGCCAGTCTTAATTTCCACCCCCCATGGCTAGTGGGCAAGGGAACATTTTGAGTATGTAATGCTAAAATTATCCTGTAATTCACTTTGAGATGAGTATTTAATATTAGCGATCGCATATATTCTGCATCGGCTCTAAACTAATAAATAAAAGTTGTATTAACATATCCTTGTCTAGATGAGTGGTCTATAACCCTTGGATCAGAATCCAAATACGAATGTGTTGGCATAGTATTATTTAAAATATATCAGCTGTTCGCCATAGAAAATGTGAGCTGAAGTTTTGTTTTTCCTGATATAGGTAGGGCTATCTGAGAAAGGGTTAACTTTCTGACACTTCATTAAAATCGATAGCACTCTCAGGGCTGCAGGGTTGGTTAATAAAAATCCCTGGTACGGCACATAAAGCTAACAAGCCTATGTTGTATAGTTCTTTTTTTTTATGTGCTATATTTACAATCCCCCTCCGATAGATTTAAAATGTTATCAGTATTTATTAACATTTTAATTTTATGGCAGAAACCAAGCAAAACTGACCACATATCACACATAGCCCACACAGATAATACATTATATATGTGTACTTTATGAAAACTGAATTATTAATCGTGACCTCCTATTGCACTATTTAATGCTTGTAAACAATAAACAAAGCTAAAGCAATCTCATGCACATTTACTATTTAGCTGTGTTACTGTCAGTCCACAGCGCCATCTAGTGTATAATATACACAGTTAAACCTGCTGTGGTTGGGCAGGAAAGCAGGGAGAATATTTAAATTTTAGACAAAAAAGTAATTACTAAATTACCAACAATCTCCAACACAACTATTTTTTACAGCTCAAGAATTTGATCTCAAATTTACAAAACTCCAGGTTTAGTGAATGTCTCTATATATGTGTGTTTCTATATAGCTATATCCTGTTCGTTTGAATCTTTGTGTTTCGTCTACGTAGCTATGTAGAATCAAACGTATGCATTTATTTACAATGGATACTTTAGCAATTTAAGATTTTTAAGACTCATTTAAAAGCAACTTTTACCATCAGTTAAAATAAGAAATATTGGGCTTGACATTCAATCTTAATTGTACATAATCTGGGCAAGGAATGGGTTGGTTCGTCTGCCAAAGACAGTAGCCATTATTTATAGCGACACTCCAAGTACCATAACCACTGCAGTTTATTTTCAGGGTTATCATTTCAAGAGGCTCTCTCTGTCTATTTTGTGAAATTGTCACTGAGGTGTTGTCCTCTTTGAAAGATATCAGAGCTTAATGCCTTCTCTCTCTGTAAAAGCATGTGGGAAGATAATAAGGAGGTGAAAGCTCTTGAATCAATATGTGTCATGGAAAAATGAAGCGTCATTCTGGGGCTAATTACGGAGAAAACATGACAAGCCATTTATTCACCACCATGGACATGTTTAATTTCATTTAGCAGTCAACCCTGGCATTGTTACAGTTTTGTATTAATACATTCGGGTTATAATCTACAACCTATAATTCTAATTGTCGATCCTAGAAGGATAATGTTAATTTTTTATTTATGTTTGTTTTGATTACTTTTTTGTGTTGTCTGCCATATTGCCTCTCGATGTGACGTACTTTGTCGGTTTAGAATCATGCCATATACCGGACATTAATAACTAGTGGTCTTTTTTTCCATAGAACCATGCGTTATGCATATTATTATTATTATTATTATTATTATTATCATCGCCATTTATATATGTATGTACGTACAGGAATGGCACTGTCCAGAAATGCTTCTCTGCTGTCTATAAAAACTCTTGAAACAGACCTGCCGTGTCCTTTGTTGTGGTTACCCATATACTCAATGCTTTGGTACCTCGTTATATTGCCTTTTGGTATCTGATCCAGGTTTTGTAACCATTTGGTTTCTCTGACCTCACTTGTCGTCCCGTTTTTGTCTATCTCTGTAATCCTAGACCTGCCACCCCTAACTAAGCTTTTTTCTGCATTCTACTATTAGATAAGAAACTAAATGTGAGCTCCATGGATTCAGTATGTAACATATTATCTCATATATAGACACAATTTGAAGTAATAGGAAACGTAAGACTTCAGCACATTTCAAAATCTGACAAGACACTATTTTTTGGGGAGGGGTTAGAGAATGGGCTATTTCTTCCAGTATAAGTTCTTATTATATAACTATGAATAATTATTATGATATAACTGTATTGGTATATATTTATTATAACATAAACAGTGCAAATAATAGCTGGTGATTTGTCAGTTCATAAAGTTTCTTATGATGCCCGGGGCTTTTTTACATGTTTAACAGCAACATTGGCAAATTAAACCATTGTAGATAAAAGAGGAGAGTGCCACCTAGTGGATATTTGTACACAGATAAAAGAATGGTATTCGAACAAATAGCTGTGAATAGCACAGAAGCAGTAGCCTGATTATGGGGGTTGCAAGTGGAGCAACTGTGAGCAAGTTCACAAATAGTTATGGTCATTGTAGCCTTGCACCTCCCCGTTCAATCTGGTGGCAAAGGCATTGAGAGCCATTGTGCTTTCAATAATTGATAGCATGGACCAGCAAAGGTGCCTTAGTGAAAAATCCCAGTATCACCATAGGTATTGATCCCCTGGCCATCCAAATTTGTAACTGGGGTCTCTAAAATTCCAGGACACTAATCTTCACACCACTGAAGAGATAGATGGCTTACAGGGGCATGTTCTAACACAATATAAATAATAAATAATTGTTTTTTTTTTTTTATCCATTTATTATTATTAATTTAGGAAATCCAAATGTTTGTTAAAAATGTCAGAAATATAAAATAGATACTGTTTTAGCATTTTTTTTTTCTGTGCACTATCCAGACTGGTGGAAACGCGACCTTTCATCCAGAAATACACCCTAATAATAATAATAACAAATCTTATCACATATTATTAAGTAACCCATATTGAGAACTGTGCACTGTGCTGCTGATATATAAAAACAGATGTAAAGATAGAAAACCACCAATTAACCTATAACAGCTTCAGAGAAAAAACTATGGACGACATCTACATAGGTAGATCTATAATCCACAATACATGTCTTTTATAATATATATATATATAGATTGATGTAAAAAAATCCTTTCACAGGTATAATGAACACAGTCAGTACACTAACAATTGAAGTTTATGTACCTTGGCCGATGAACCTCCTTAAATACATGATAACGTGTTCTGATTACAGGCTATTTATTATATATATATTTTTTATACATTTTCATTTAATTTTTTTGCTAGATATATTGAATTAGCTCTTTTACTATTGTGCGAGTAAGAGAAACAAACTGTAATAACAATTACTGTGATTTATTTTTTACCCAATTCATTTTTTACAGTAGCTTTTTAAACCTGTCTTTGTTTTATTTTGATAAGTGTCTGTGCCTTTTTTACAAGCCTGACATTTAATCCTGCACACTAATAAACATGCCACTGAATGTGACCTGCTGTCACGACTGCAAAGATATAGAATGTGGTTATATAGTGATATGTGGATACATAGTGGCAGTTAGTGGATGTTGGGAACCAGCAGTCTAGTACTGATTTAGACTCATGCAGGTATAAACTTAAAATTATTAATGAATTCAATGAGGAGGTTTAAAGTGTACCTGTCATGATACAGACCAACTTCTGTAAAATGATACATAATAAAAATTCACCTGTACATTGTGCTAGCTAAAGTGCTACCAAATGTATAGATGTTTAGAAATAAATATGGTCGCTCTAACATGTGTTAAATTAATTGTTATATTAATTGCCAGCATAAACATTTATAAATAACACATAGGCATTGATCCAGACAGGGCAGGAAAACCTCTGCATCAGAGCATCTCGAGTACATGCACTGAGGTTGCTGTGATTACTTCACTGGCTATGGTCTAAAGGAGTAATCTAATGAAAGCATAGATGTAACTACATTCTAATGTCAATGCTCTGGCCTCTGGCAATGAGGTCAGCAATGCCAGCATCATGGGAGAGGAGAACCGTGCTTGGGACAAGATCCCATGTAGGATCGATCACACCCAAGGTGGGGGCAGGAGGCAGGAGGGACTGGGATGCCTCTGTCATGGCATTGCAGGTAAGCTAAGGAGAGTATTCATATGACAGCTCCTAAAAAAAGAAATATAGTCATTGCTTTAGGGTCTGTTATATGTAAAGCTAAACCTGTCATGGAAGGTTCACTTTAAAAAGTAATTTTTGTAACAAAGTAATAAAATGTTATCACGTGTGCAAAAAATGTCCATTCCAAACATTTCTTCCCTCGTTTTCTGAAATTAGCAATTCTTAATGTGCAAACACTCTGGAGATTTCACCACCGGATTTCCGGTTTTCTGCTACCAATCCCAGAATCCTTCAGGATTCACATTCTGCTCAAAACTGGACTAGACAGATTTTATTGTGCAACTTGTACGAATTTCTGAATGAACTGCGTACCTCACTCTGTAGGATCATAACAGCATGATTAAAGTGATGATGTTCCAATGTGGCAGATGTTCCGTAGAGTTGAGACAAAGCTGAGCCACTCCTGAAAAAAAAAAAAAATGAAAAAAAGAATTGTGTCAGCAAAGTGTCATCCATCATTGTACTACCTCTTTAAAACTTGCAATGTGTCACTACTCTGCTTGATTTGTGTGCTTCAATGAGCTGTAACAGTGACATGGAGTGAGAAGGTGCTCAATGACCTTGCATAGTCACCAAGGTTGTCAATTGGTAGATTCCTAATAGAACTTTTACTGTAATGATGTTTTGCTGACTTTAAGATTGGCCCCAGATGAAGCCATATGTTTCTGCCAGCCTGGAACTAAATCGTTTAGGCCATTTTATTACATGGACACGTGGTTTTCAGAGAATTTCTTTAAGGGACACTTTAGGCACCCAGACCACTTCATCTCATTGAAGTGATCTGGGTGCAGTGTCCCTGTCCCCTTAACCCTGTAATCTAAACACTGTAGTTTTAGAGACACTGCAATGTTCATATTGCAGGATTAAGAATGCCTGTAGTGGCTGTCTGTCAGACAGCCATTAGAGGTGTTTCCTGCTGTTTTATGGATTTAACTCAGTGAAACAACATTGGACGGCATCACGCTGCGCATGAGGACATCCAGTATCTTAAATTCCCCGATAATAAAGCATTGATTCAATACTTTCCTATGGGGAAGGACTATTGTGTAGTGCATGTGCATTAGGTTACCCCCCAGTGCTGACGTCAGAGGAGGTGAAGCAAGTGCTGAGGGACCTCTGGGCTGGAATAAGGTGAGTGTTATAAGGTGTTTAACCCTTTATTTTGACGACAGGGAGGGGCACAATGGAGAAGGAGCTGTGTTCCTTTAAGCTGCCCAAGTTTTTTTTTAAACTAACAAAGTCACACTTCCTAAGTAAATAAATACATCTGTAGAGGAGAATAAAGTTTGATTTAGGCATTATGATAGTTTGGATGCTAGCACGTCTATAGTCTTTAACATTTGTGTACTACTGCGACATGCTCTTACAATGCACACGTTGGAATCACAGAATGCAGCTGAGTGTATATAGCATTCTGATATTAATATATATCGACAGAAGGTTAAATGGCGCAAAAGGAGGAAAATATATATGTATAGCGAGCATACACAATATAAATAGAAACAAATAGCTGCAACTCACTGGGAGTCCTGGTGAGATCTCCTAAGTGCTAAATAGATAATAAGGAATGGTGAGTGCGCTTACAATAAATAAAATACAGTGTTTAGCACACTTAAAAAATCTGAAGGGCATATAACACATTTGATTACAATGCAATAATACCAAAGTGCTATAGTGCTTTAAGAGATTTACAAAATATGTGAAGTGCCAAAGTGCATATATGTGCAGACAAGGGATATTCAATATAAATAAAAAACGGACTGATATACTTGCAGAGCTTCTGGAACAAAAAATACACGGCTAATGGTGGAGTGGTTGAAGTACCACCCCAAACTATCAGGCACCAGGGAGGATCAGCCCCCAGTGATCGTGGGATCCACTCAGTGTAGAAAGAACGTGGGCCAGTCCGGATATGTGTAAACCAAGAATTTCTTTATTACCAATGCATAAAAATATAAAACACCAGTCTCCTGCGACCTGCTACCGATAGTCCGAGAAAGAGAGAGAAGGTCTCTGGTTGCTTGAAAAAGCCCCGTGGGTGGGGAGAAATGCATTGCATCTGAACAATCCGGAAGTTTTTGCACCTACACCGTGTATCCGTGTATCCATGAGGATTGAGCTGCGAGGAGGACACTCTGATTATAGACCTTCTCTCTCTTTCTCGGACTATCGGTAGCAGGTCGCAGGAGACTGGTGTTTTATATTTTTATGCATTGGTAATAAAGAAATTCTTGGTTTACACATATCCGGACTGGCCCACGTTCTTCCTACACTGAGTGGATCCCACGATCACTGGGGGCTGATCCTCCCTGGAGCCTGATAGTTTGGGGTGGTACTTCAACCACTCCACCATTAGCCGTGTATTTTTTGTTCCAGAAGCTCTGCAAGTATATCAGTCCTTTTTTTTATTTATATTGAATATCCCTTGTCTGCACATATATGCACTTTGGCACTTCACATATTTTGTAAATCTCTTAAAGCACCATAGCACTTTGGTATTATTGCATTTTAATCAAATGTGTTATATGCCCTTCAGATTTTTTAAGTGTTATTAACACTGTATTTTATTTATTGTAAGCGCACTCACCATTCCTTATTACCTATTCTGATATTAAGCCTATATGGTAAAAGTGTGAGTACACATAGATTCAGTTGAAAAGCCAAGGGTTACATGTAACCTATGGCGATAAAATCTGCTTTAAACTTTTCACAACTGCTGATCATTAATTTTCTATTACTCCCATGCTAACAATGGTTTTGTCAGGCAGCAGCAAATAAAGCTGATTAGAACCAACATCAAAGGAAAAGTAATTACATTGCAAGGAAAAAAAAATGGTTCCTTAGCACGTGCACATTACGAATAACTTAGAAGTGCAGCATTAAAATTAAACACAGAGTCGTTTAAATACATATCTGTATACTGCCTGTAGGACCCATGTTAACACAAAGGAACCACAGATAACACAGAGTGGGGAATGCATAGAGATCCACCAAAATGGGCAATGGCCCTGCGCAAAAAATGGTAAATGGTCGTTCGGATAGAGACTCACAAAGCTTAATGAATATCCACCCCTTCTTTTTCTAGCCCTTGTGTGGGGGGGCTGGAAGCTCAATAACAATCAGGTGTGGGGATCTTACAAATAACTCCTAACTCCTTTTCCATCCCCCGGTATGTGGATAGAGGGTTATATTGCATAGTGTCTATGCACTGGAAAGACCTAAATCCAGTTAAATTATTGAATTTTTGTCCCTGAGGACATTTGCTCACAAGTGACTAAAACTCGTTGAACGTATATATATATATATATATATATATTTTATTTTATTAAAGGCATACTATAAGTGCCAGGAATACAAAGCTGTATTTTTGGCACTATAGCTCACTCTGCCTCCCCCCTCCTTTGCGCCCCTCACCATGGTAAATAAAGAGTTAAAAATCCTTTATTCACTTACCTGATGCCAGCGCCGATGTCCCTGAGCGCTGGGTCACAGCTTTGCTTCCTCCTCCATCCCGTGATGAGCGGGCGCTAATTTGCCACGCGCGCATTAGGCTTCATATAGGAAAGCTTTGAGTCAATGCTTTCCCGTGGGGAAAAATCTGATGCTGGATGTCCTCATGCAAAGTCTTCATCCAGCATCAGATTCCGGACCAAAGTTCCGTTTGGATGCAGAAAGAGCCTCCAGTGGCTGTCTGGTAGACAGGCACTGAATGCAGACATCGTGCTGTAATGTAAACATTATATTTTCTCTGGAACTGCAATCTTTAACATTGCAGGACTAAGTGCAATAGGGACACTGTACCCGGACCACTTCAGTTAGCTGCAATGGTCTGTGTGCCTATAGTGTCCCTTTAAGATTTGACTTGGAACTCTATGCCAACATACTGGAGGAGACGGTGCGTACGGAGAGACAACTCTAAGACTAGACCTAATAAAACAATGTATTTTTGATGTGATTGTTGTCAATATTCATATAGTTGCTGATGATATAATAAATACAATGTATTTGCCAGCAGTTCTTTATTTCATTATCATACATATGATTTTCATTTCATAATAATAATTTTTACACTATACTGAACAGCCCATAGAAAGTTTTTTGAAAACCTACCAGGATTCAGGTAAGTTTGGGTTTATAAGGACCATCCAAGGAAAACTCAAAAACAAATAGTGAGAGTGAATCTGCACTCAAAAATGAAATATTGTATTAAAAAGTGCCAATATACCTGCGCCATTAAGGCACCCCCCCAAAAAAAAGATGGAGTCAAACAGATACAATCTGTCCAAGTCCAAACTACAATATAGTATACAGTGTTGTGAAATCAAAATCACATTTGCAAAATTGTAAATATTGAATCAAAAGATTTTTTTATTGGGACTGAGAATTCTAGGAACAGCAATTTTGCATATTTACAATTGTACAAATGCATTGGAAATCGAAAGAGTAGATCTGTATACCATACTGTTACTGTTCATTGTACCACTGACCACATTTCCTTTAGCTGACTTGAACAGATTTTAACTCTTTGACTGTATGTTTATGGGGTGCCTTAATGGTGCCTGTACATTGGTATTTTTTTTATACTGTTTGCAACTTTAGCATTTGAAATTAATAAGTGATAACAGTTTTCATTTTAAGTGTGAATTATCTCTTCATATTTTTTTTTTTAAATTTCATTTCATTCTTATTATATATTGTTGACATTGGAATGATGGGTTAGATGTCCACCAGTTCTGCAGAGTCTGCCAGGCTATTCTCAATGTTTAAGCAACATTACAGGTGGCCAATGAACAGTAGCCTTGACCACACTATCAAGGCCTCAAGTGAGACAAAACATGTCTCAAAATAATAACAAATGATAAGGAGTCCTTGAAGGATTGACTAATGGTGCCATCTCATAATGGATCCCTCATAATGGATCCCTCATCATGGATCCCTCATCATAGATCCCTCATCATGGATCCCTCATCATGGATCCCTCAACATGGATCCCTCATCATGGATCCCTCAACATGGATCCCTCATCATGGATCCCTCATTATGGATGCCACAATTCACATACTACTCATAGTTATTTACTAAAGTGAGAATTCAATGTGACTTCAAATTAAATTTCAAATTTAAGGCCAGAGTAGCCAAAGTGAAGCATTTCACTTTAGCTATTTTGACCTTAAATTATTAATTCCATTTGAATTCACTTTTAATTCTCACTTTGGTGAATAACTCTGTACTGAGTACAATGCAGTTAAGAAGACAGCAACATTCTATATCTCTGCTCTAAAAAATAATGTACTTTTTTGGTATAACTGGTGTTATAAATGGGGTAGAACAACTTAGGAAGTTCTGATCTGTCCTAAATATTTGTGCATTTTCACTAAGCAGTGGGATGTGGGTTTCTGTCAGATAGACTATGCTTGTCCAAAAGGTAGATTCCCGAGAACTACAATACGCATCTGGGCATTTACCTTTCTACTAAAGACTGAAAACAGCAAGTCATTTTAGTGAATATGTCCCTTTCAGCACATCAGTATCCACTATCTGCTTACAGGACATTTATAGCACAATGAAACTTTCCATGTTCCTCCAACAATGTGTCTATGTTTTTATACACTGAGCAAAACCACAACCCTGAAAGTGTCAGGTAGTCTCTGCCAAGAAGATTACTCAGTGGTTGTGGTCATTCTTTCTCTGACATTGTTCTAACGTCTTGTCACTGCACGGAGCGTGATTTATCTCTTCTTTTGTTATTTGTCCCTGTTGACTGTATAATGATAACATGTCAGAGTGACCCCTGTCAAAGAGCCACCATTCTAAAACAAAATGCAAATAGAGAATGTAAAGAATATGTTCTTCTACATAAAACCAGGGCTATAGCCAACATTGCAAATATTGGGAGGGGGGGGGGGGATGGGGGTGAAACACTGTTGACATTTTGGCAGCAATTTAAAGAGGAAAGATTGTGTAAATTATTTAGCACTTTAGGTTCTTAATCATTTGCCTTGCTAGATAGTAAGCCAGACACATTGAAAAACCACAAGATAATTAGAACATATAACATTACCTTACTGCTTTAAAGGGATACTATAGTGCCAGGAATACAAAGCTGTGTTCCTGGCACTATCGCTCCCCATGCCTCCCTCACGCCCCCCCTGCCCAGGTGAATAAAGGGTTAAAAGCCCTTTATTTACTTACCTGATCCCAGTGCCGATGTCCCTTGGCAGCGGGGTGATGCTCCACCCCCTCTAACATCCCGTGACGAGCGGGCGCTAATGTGCATGCGCTGCAAGTGCCGCACGCACATTAGACCTCCCCATAGGAAAGCATTGAATCAATCTGTCAGATACTGGACCAAAGGTCCATTTCAATTCAGGAAGCCCTCTAGTGGCTGTCTAGTAGACAGCCATTGTGGACAGACTTGGTGCTTAGTTCTCTGGAACTGCAATGTTTAGCATTGCAGCACTAAGTGCAAAAGGAATACTGCACCCAGACCACTTTACTAGCTGAAGTGTTCTGGGTGCCTACAGTGTCCCTTGAAGATGAAAGCTGGTCACTATTGGCTTAACATGTTATTTTACCATGTTGCCAGGAAACCCCCACCATACACTTTATATGTATCAGTATCTGACCTGTGATTGGAAACACACAACACTTGTCCGACATAGCTAGTCATCTAGAGAATTGCTTTCGATACAGATCTGCCTTGCTATTGCTTAGACTGGAGTCTGACTT
This sequence comes from Pelobates fuscus, assembly GCF_036172605.1. Taxonomy (NCBI): domain Eukaryota; kingdom Metazoa; phylum Chordata; class Amphibia; order Anura; family Pelobatidae; genus Pelobates; species Pelobates fuscus. Next base: position 45,806,984 of record NC_086324.1, read on the forward strand.
TGGCCTGCCTCAGACCACTGACTCTGACGTGACTCTGACTATACTTGAAGTCTAGTAGCTTGACATTCGACTGTATCCAAGGTAGATCTAGCTAAACATATTCTAATTCATGCCTCTTAAGAAGACGATAGAACTCACATGTGCTATTCAATACTGCTCTGTGTTCTACTTCTACTACCTGTAACAAGACTCTCATACTTGTGTTCACCGAGACCTCTAATGGTATGAATTAGCATGGGTTCTCCCTTCGTTGAACTAGGGAAAACCTTAATAGTGAAAATGAACAGCAGGATATAACCTGCAGAACCACAAAACATTAACCCATCCTAGGGCTATGTTAAAGCTGATTATTAGTAATATATTGTTTTGTTTAGGTGGTAACGTGTTATTGTTAAAGAAGGTAATTATTTCATTTACCTACCATCAATCTCACTGGAGCACATCCAGTGCATTTACGAAAGACAAATTAGGATGGTATTAAAATACTTACTTGACCCTAGTTCTATTTACGTGTTATTAATATTTATTAAAAAAAAAAACATACATACTCCATTGCGTATATATTGTATGGACTATCAGTTTGTTCTGAATAATAATAAAATGTGTCGTCTGCAGAGTTGGGTTTTAGATAAATTCTAAACTTAAAGAAAGCCTTCCTTTTGGATACGTTAATATTTTTCTTTACAATTTCGTAAAATGTATTGTGCAATGCATTTGTGTCTGAGGACATAGTGAATTATAAAGACAATTGCAGCGTAGAAAAAAAGGTTAAGTGCAGAGGGAATGGTTAGACCCCTTTGTAGGAGCGTGTAATAGAGCATCGTTTGTCATATTTTGGTAAGGTTTGCCATTAACCTTCTGTGTGCCGGAACAGTGAGTAATGAAAGTGTGTAGGATTATACCATATTTAACCTCTTATTACAGAGCAGCCTTCTACCATAAGTCAGAGGACAGAAAACCTAAAGAGGGATAACACCAATGGTTAATGTCTACCACCAGAAGAACTATAGATCGCAATTATGAAATTGAGAATTGTTGTGAATGGGAGGAGAACAGGATTGGACTGTCACAAGAGATTTATGTATCCTGCTATTCCACTTCTGGATCCCAGCCTATGGTGACAAGATGGGCTTTCATCTCCCAGAAAATGAGCGTAAGAGATTATGCTGGAAATGAAAAGAGCAATGCTCCCGGGAATGCGACCTGCAAAGCTGCATCGTCCTGATATTTAATCACCAAAGCATCTGCAATACGGGAAAGAAAACTGAAAAAAAAAATGCTAAGCATGGAAAAATATACAAAATGGTCCAGGTTCACCACTAGAAAGGTGAGAGAAAATGTTACTTTGTAATGTGTTTGGCAAAATCGGTTTGCTTACATACACTGACTCCAATATATTTCCCTCCCTAAAAAGTTTTTGCAAAGGGTACTATTTAATGAGAGGCACCATTTGAAGAAGTCAGTCTGGAGCACAAGAACACACAAACATTTGGGGTTGAAATACACTTACAATACAACAGCTCGAGCGAGCCAGTAGGGTATGACCTTGAGAGGTTTTAAAGATAACCCTGCTTTTTTACATGTGTGACTATTACACCTGTGTGAAAGCATGGCTGTTTTCGAGGTCAGCTATCATGGACGCCGTCTTTTGTCCAAGCAAGATTTTAAAGATTTTTCACTAAAGTGTAAACTATCGGAATTTAAAGCAAATTAAACATTTTAGGCTTAAAAAGCTGAACTGAAAACATCCCTGACTTTTTCTGAGTTTTCCCCCCAATTTCGCTATTTTGACCGAAAATTAAAAACTCACTTTGAACTCACAGCAACGCACCTTTTAGTGAATTGATTGTTATATTTTGAAATTGTTTCCTGTTGTAATTAATTTGAATACTAAATGACACTGAAGTAGATAACTAGATTTAGTTTTTGTTGGAAAATAACTGCGATGAATGCTCCTTCCTTTTTTGAAATCATTTGTATACCGTTTATCAGCTGTGAATGGTAGATGTTTTACAAATTCTTAAAGGGTCATGGTAAGAGCCAAAAAACGGCTTCAGCTTCCTTAGACTATGTCACTGCAATCTAAGGTAAGCCCAATAATGTTCCAAGATGATGAGACTTGGAATTCAGCATGCACCGTTCAGCATTTGAAGCTGCTACCAATTTATAGAGGAGTCCCATTCATCATCATGTGTGATAAATTAAACTGCTATTGGAGGGTAAAATATATATTCCATAAATCCCCGCTGGACGGAGGTTTATAGGATAAGATCCTCTTTTTTTGGTTAGATAGTGGACTAGTGTAGCTGCAACCAGAGGCGTATTAGCCGCGAGGCAAACAAGGCATTTGCCTTGGGCGGCATTTTCCAGGGGGCGGCAAAAAAAAGCCGCCCCCAAATGCCCAAGGCAAATGTCTTGTTAGCCTTGCGGCTAACAGACATGCCGGCGGGCTGCTGGGCGATCGGGCGGCCGGCGGGGGAGCACTTCCCCTGAGCTGTCTGCTCAGCTCCCTCGCCAGCCGCAGAGTGAAGCTGGGAGGCGGAGCCGGAATATGACGTCATATTCCGGCTCCCAGCCTCACTCTGAGGCGCGCGAGGGAGCTGAGCAGACAGCTCAGGGGAAGTGCTCCCTCGCCGGCCGGCCGCCCGATCGCCCAGCAGCCACTGGACCACCAGGGAGGAAGAGACACCCCCCCTCCCCAGCATTCCCAAAGGTAAGGAGGCTGGGGGGGGGGTGTTAAATAAAATAAAAAAAAAAATGTGTTAAAAATAAATGTAAAAAAAAAGTGTTAAAAATAAATTTAAAAAAAATGTGTTAAAATTTTTTTTTTTAAATGTGTTAAAAATAAATTAAAAAAAATGTGTTAAAAAAAATTAAAATGTGTTAAAAATAAATTTTAAAAAAATGTGTTAATGTGGGTGGGTGAGTGTGTGTCTGTTAGTGTGTGTGTCTGTTAGTGTGTGTCTGTGTCTGTTTGTGTGTGTCAGTGTTTGTGTCTGTTAGTGTGTGTGTGTGTCTGTTAGTGTGTGTGTGTCAGTGTGTGTGTCTGTTAGTGTTTGTGTCTGTTAGTGTGTGTGTATGTTAGTTTGTGTCTGCTAGTGAGTGAGTGTGTTTGTCTGTTAGTGAGTGTGAGTGTGTCTGTTAGTGTGTGTGTGTTTCTGTTAGCGAGTGTGTGTATTTAGAATGCGGGGCGGAGGTAAAGGTTGGGTGGGGGTGGCGCGGGGGGAGGGGGGGCGCCTGAGTTTTGTCCTGCCTAGGGCAGCACAAAACCAGGATACACCACTGGCTGCAACCACACCCTGTAAACAGTGCTTGTAAAGAAATGTAAAGTAACTTTGTGTGTCTATTTTGCCTTGTATTTTAGATATTATTGTAATGCATTATCATATATATTGAACCGTCTCCCTCCATGGACTTATTTTAAGTGAAAAAAAGAAACTGAGAAGTTCATGTCAAGAAAAACTCTATTATTATTATTTTTATTGCCATTTATATGGCGCCAACATATTCTGTAGCGCTTTACAATATTATGAGAGGGGGGATGTAACTATAAATAGGGCAATTACAAGAAAACTTACAGGAACGATAGGTTGAAGAGGACCCTGCTCAAACGAGCTTACGGTCTATTTATCAATTTAATTCAGTGTCTTTTACACTTAAGGCAGAGAGGTCTAAAGGTCTTCAGTAATTATTACTGTGGGTTTTTCTCCTTAATAATTGGGTTAAGTTGCCCTGCGTAGAGACATCAGGGTTATTTGATAACATGTGTGTTATCAGGAATTCCAATTTCAAATTTAATGCCAAAATAGCCTTGTCTGGTATGTTTTCATTTTGGCTACTTTTTGAAATTCACTTTGAATTCATGGCAATTAGTATTATTTACTTAAGTGAGAATTCAAAGTGAGTTTTAAATTTAAGGTAAGATGAGCCGAACTGAAAGTATAGATTACGTAGAGAATTTTTATAGTTTGGCAATATTGATCTTAAATTTAAACTTTAGTGAATAATTCCGTCTGTGATGAGAATGTGTGAGAATTTTCATATCAAAGCCAGATTTGGGCAAACTATATCCTTTACTTTTGTTAATAGCGATTTTATATTAAAAACTAAATTTTACGTCATTTTGTAATCGTTTATGATATTCTTATAATTGCCCAACTAACCTTTCTTGTGTCTACAGGCCAGATTACCAGAGACCTGGATAAGTTAATTACAATAGCCCTGCTACAACAATTGCTAAATAGATTGTTTAAGATATTTTCAAAGATAATAGAAACCTTTATATATAAACAAAAACATACTGGGATTTATTCACTAAACCTGGAATTGCTGAATAGGCAAGGAACCTAACTGAAAATTCCATGGAACATTTGAAAGATGGCTACTTGTGCCCTCTAGTGGTTCTGACTCAAGTGGTCGATTTCTAGCACAGGAGCACTCCGTACTCTGTAATGCAGTTTCCAGTTCTAACTTCTGTGAGCAAGATTGAAGCCCCCTCCCCAAAGGAGCCTGAAAGAACTGCATAAAATTTAATCCAGCTCCAACTGCAGATGTATAAAATACCATGCAGAGACAAAATTATCAAATTGCTATACACTAAAGTGTAAAATACTGCGAATTCAGAACGTACAAAGTAAATTTCACATTTTCACCAAAAACAGCTTAATTGAACACCAACCTAACTTGCAGAAGTTTTTGAATTAATCTATTTTGGCCTAAAAATGTTTAATTCACTTTGAATTCACTTTGTCTTCCCAACAATCAACACTTAGAGGATAGCCCACTTGTTATAGAGAGAGAGAGACAAACATTTTTTAATTTCTGTATGTTTTCGTCCATCACAGTTAACTTTTCTAATCTACTATCCACAGAAAATTTTCATCTAGCCAAGAAAGTACTTTCTACCCACCATCTATAATCACTAAGTGGAAAGGCAAACTACGGAAGAATGTTATACATTTCTTACAATAGGGACATGCATTTCAGGGGTTTGAGAAATGAACAAACGGTTCGTAGATATTTTTGTCCATTGCCTCAAACAAGGCTGAATGCGTTACAAGGTATATAACATCGAGGATATTTGTGTGAAATGGGCGCACTGCATCGCTGTATCATTTGGTTCTAGAGTAAAACTATGTATCTTTGTAAACAGTGTCAGTGACACTTTAGCAAATCATTTTCTGTGATTTTTTTTGGCATGATTTATTTTCTGGTTGCAGTGGTTATGGTGGAAGGAGTGCTCTGGAGCTTTTCCTCTGTAATGGGACAAACCACTTTGCAATGGTTTGCACTCTTACCGGGACGCTGGGTCTCCATTGCTGGCTGGCTAATAACATCTGGATTACGCAGAGCTGCAGAAGCCGGATGTCAATCTTGCTGCTCATTCAGTGAGTGCGAGTGTCAGCTAATTGCTATTTGTTGGGTTTTTCATTTGTTGCGGCTTCTGTGCCCTAACTATCATTTTTAAATGGACATCATTTTTGTTAGTGGTGCAACAGATTAATCAATTTTTCCACCAATGTTTCCGACAGCAAAGTACTCTCTTTTTTTTATGCCACTTTAAAGTTGTCAATCTTCCGAAATGAAGATTTCCGTGAAAACTTGTAGAATTTACTATAGAAAACCATTAACTTTTTAGATGACTTTTAGAACACTTTATTAAATGCAATGAAATAATAATAGAATTTAACCATCATTTTTCTAAACACTTTGATAAATATCCCTGTTTGTATTGCTGTGTAGATTTTACGCTTTCTGCACAGTAACAATAGCAAAAAATTCAAAAATAACAATAATAATAAAACATAACCCCCAAAACGTTATTGTTGATAATGCAGACACTTACTTGGCCTGGAAGGCGTTGTTGGTTCCTCTGTGATCAAGGTCATGACAAAGACATCCCACAATCAAAGCCAAAATTTCAGTTTCGGTGAGAATTTCCTGAAAGCCTGCTGTCTGTGGGGCCAAACACAAAATGAGCTGTAACTAACAAAGTTGTTAAGTGAAAGCAATTCATTAACATGGTAAAGAATGTCAAAACAAATTGTAACACAACGTTTAAAGGACATTCTAGTCTTGGGGCATCAGGGCAGCCCAGTTCTACAACATCTAGATATCTACAATTTGCCCAGCCCTGCGAGTCACGACAATCATTTCATCCCTATAAAGTGGTTGTAGTGCCCGGAATCCCTGGATGCCGACCCTGTATTTTTAATGGTTTAACACGGAATGTTGGTCCTTGGCTGCTCACAGTCAATTATCCACTGGAATTATGGCAGAGACTATATTCTTTCTAAGCCCTGTCAATTTATACCAGTTATGGGTGGCTGGGATAGGCTGAAAGTGGACAGCTGACAGAGCCACAGGTTCCTTGTCAAACCTTGACCTATCAAAGCTCTCATCAAAGCCCACCAACGGTTGAAACACTACCGGGTCCACTTTGATGGTTGAAAACTCCAATGAAAAGGTCATCTATAGTGATGTGGCTCTTTCTATTTATTGTAAAACAGTCCTGGAAGATCCAGCAGAGTTTATTTTCACTGGTATGGAGGCAGAAAATAATTCACAAAGGAAAGATCTTCAACAAGTTATGAAGATCATTTTCTCTCAGAAATAAATTGTGCGATTTTGTTTCGACAACCAGCTTTTATGCAGCCACAGGTAGTGCAAGGCTTTAATTAACATGATCATTTTCTTCATATTTGAATACGCAACAAAAAATAGCAAAGATATTTGACTGAGAATGCAAAACAGCCCTCCAGCAGAATTAAAAAAAAAAACTAAAGAAAAAAAGAAAGTAAACTGTCAAAATTTTGAATCAAGTTTTAATTAAAAAATAAACCAATACTGCCCCCATAGTATGTTTCAAGTGGTTAACTGACATAGTTACATAGCTGAAAAGAGACTTGGGTCCATCAAGTTCAGCCTTCCTCACATTTGTTTTTTGCTGTTGCTCCAAAAGACTGAACCTGTACTACCTCCTACCCATTACATGGTTAGCAAGACTGGTGGCCCTATTCCACTGTTTAACTTACCTACCGATAAGTCTTGACGATCTTAGACATACTGACATGGTTATCAGCATATAAGCCGACACAGCTTTGCATTCCATCAAAGTATCCTAGATGTCTGGCAAGTTTAGCGTATGGGGATCTTTTATATTCCAGAATGATGGTTTAGCTAGTTAATTAACTCCCTCCTGTTTTTTTATTATTTTCACTATTAATAAAATAAAAAGAGGCTGTTAAACTTAGGGGTTTTGCAGACACGCATGTGATGTTCTTGGGATGTACTTATGCATTATAACCCCTACTTCTTTTTTCTGTATCGTATACCTGATTGCCGCGATAAAAGAAAAAAAATCCAATAAATAAATGAATTAATAAATCAATATTCAAATGCTGCCAACCTTTTCTGATAATAAATAGCAATTAGATTTTGTATTATGGCTATTGCTAGATTACTGTGTGCAGATGTGGCAAAAAAAACAACAAAAAAAACCTTGTTTTGAATCTATCTATCTGTCTAGCTGTCTGTCCATCCAAAGTGTATTGGATGGTTATTTTTGTATTATTTTTACATTATTATTTTGCATTATTTTCCAAATTTGAATAAAATGAAAATCCCCATGAACCGCTCTTCTAAAAATTCACACCAAAAATATAAACTGGATTTGGTCTGTGAATCTATTCCAAGCAAGGAAAAAACATATTAAATTTTTATACTTCCACTGAACAAAGGACAATTCCTTGAAGATAGAAAATAAAATCCAGAGAAGTGAATATATTCATCTCCAGTTGAATGGTTAATACATAAACATTACAATGAGCTTAACCAGTGGTTCTGAACCTTTCCTGAGCCAAATTATGTGTTTTGAACCTGCTTGATGACCCATTTTCCGGGTTAAAATTAGCTTAGTGATTTGTGCTATGTAACATCTTCATTAGAAACTTCCCAGTACAGGAATCTTAGGACGGCACTGCTGCTACAGTTACTAATCTACTGCAGGTAGTTGCTTGTCTCTGAATGAATACGATTTGTCTGTATCCTAGTGTATCCACACTGTTTGCGTGGTACTTTAAATGTAAATGCAATTAACAATCTCAAGGTGCCATCATGTGGAGCAAATAGGCATTACAAACACATTTTTTTTATTTTTTTTTATGACATTGGTCAACCAACGAAAAAAGGTATATATGCTATATTTGCTTCCCTTTCCTGGTGTCTGATATATAGGACTATGTTTAAGAGGGTTCCGTGTGAAACAATATCTAAACTACCTGCAAATGTTTGTGATTATGAGATCTTGTAGATATTTGCTCTCAAATATGTTCTAAATCACCAAAATACAAGTCCTGATTAAAAGCAGAGCAGCAATATTCAGAAAATATGTGACATTTTACAAAGCGTTTGACTCATGTTTGTCTATCTCAGAATGTATTTAGTACGTAAGCAGGGTTATTCGGTGAACTAGGTGTTGTCTGGAACAGCCATGAATTATTGAACAAAATATATTGGTGTTTGATATATAATATTCGTAGGGTCCACACTGAAGGATCTAGTTGGCTTTCAACTACAATGTCACAGTATATATGTATGGATTAATAACGATCAAGCTTGTGAATAGCTGAGCACAGGCATCAGTATTTTACATACAGTACTTTCTAACCATTTGTCATACGAAAGAGTAAAAAAAACAAACATTTAAATAAAGTCCTACATCTGCTAAACATTTAGAATTAGCAACCGGGCATCAGATAGGGGCTACCTTAATATTAAAAGGGGAGGACCCATTGGTGACGAGTGGAGGCCCTAATATTAATAATATAGGGGGAGAAACTAGTGATTCCCCTGGACCCCACCCATGGTCGTTGGGTGGGGACCCTCAAGTTAATAATAAAGGGAAGGGACCTAATGTCCCCCATCGTCCCCCTCCCATGGGTGCGGGCCCAAATATTAATACTAAAGGGATAGGGACCTAGTTTCCCCACTGACAATCCTAAAGACTAAAGGTTTCCCAGCAGAACATTGCCTATAGTATAACATCGCTTCCGCCAGCCTGCCTGCTTCTCACAGTGCATACTGGTGTCATCTCTTCTCCAGGTAAACGACAAACACGCACCCAGCCATCCACCTGATCTAAAAGAAAACTTGATTCATCAGACCAGGGAACCTTCTTCCATTGCTTCATGGTTCAGTTCTGACAGGCTCATCCTCATTGAAGGGGCTTCAAAGGGGCCTCCGATGTTCATCAGTGAGCCTTGAGCTCCCCTGATCCTGACGCCAGTTTACCTGTTGTCCTTACTTGAACCACTTTTGTTAGGTACTACCACTGCATACCCAGTGCTGTATTTAGCCCAAGGCAAAGTAGGCATTTGCCTTAGACGACACTAACCAGAGGGCAGCAAGAAATTATGCCCTCAACGCCCACTTGGGCGTCTCTGGTGTTTCCCCCTGTCATGAAGGGATCCATAAGGTGGCCGGCCGGCGTGCGGCTGTGTTAGAATCAAAGGCGGAGAGGGAGCTGTGATCTCCCTGCTTTGCTCCCTCATTTGCTGATGCCGCGGGAGCAGGAATATGACAGCATCGGTAGAAGGCCCGCTAGGTGCGAGGGAGCAGGGAGATCGCAGCTCCCTTGCCGCCTTTGAGTCTAACACAGCCGCACGCACAGCTCTCACAGCAGCCCCACTAGACCCCCTGCTTCCAACACATGAATTTCAAGAACTGACTGTTCACTTGCTGCCTAATATACACCACCCTATGACAGGTGCCATTGTAACAATATCATTAATGTTATTCAATTAACCTGTCAGTGGTTTTAATATTGTGGCTGATCAATGTAAGTAGCATAATTCCAAATTGTAGCAAATTCAAATCTGATTGACAAACGTTACACTTGAAATACCTGGATATATTCTCCAACTCAGCTGCACTATTTTTGCCATTTGGATTTCAAATCGCTACAATTCAGAGTTTAGTAAACTAATACAATAAGAGAAAATAGGAACTACTTTGTCTTATGTGCAAGCCTGAGGAGACATCTATTTTAACTTTTGTTAAATCCCAGGAGCCATCCCCAGCTTTGGGAATCAGGCATCATCTAGCTCACTTTGAGATAAGATCTATGGAACAGTGCCGCCATCAGGGGGTGACAACCGTGACGGTTGTCACGGGCCCGGCGGTCCTGGGGGGCCCGGACTGCTTTGGCAGTCCAGGGCCCCACAATTACACTCTGCACATATATATAGCGATCATCACTATATATATGTGCAGCCGCGGGCCCCCCCGGCTCCCTGTATTTGCAGAGGGGGCCCAGCGGACTGCAGGAGCACTTTCCAGCATTTGCCTGTCTCTAACTCCCGCAAGATGTGCGGTCGGTAGAGCGTTGCCATGGGAGTTAGAGACAGGCAAATGCTGGAAAGTGCTCCTGCAGTCCGCTGGGCCCCCTCTGCAAATACAGGGAGCCGGGGGCCCCCAGAATGCCATCGGACCACCAGGGATCAAAGGATCTTCCCCCTCCCTGAACCAGGTAAGAAACAGGGAGGGGGGAATAACTTTCATTACATTCATACATGCACTACTAAACACACTAACTAACACACACTGCATCCACTACACTAACTAACACACACTGCATCCACTACACTAACACACACACACTGCATCCACTACACTAACACACACACTGCATCCACTGCACTAACACACACACTGCATCCACTACACTAACACACACACTGCATCCACTACACTGACACACACACTGCATCCACTACACTGACACACACACTGCATCCACTACACTAACACACACACTGCATCCACTACACTAACACACACACTGCATCCACTACACTAACACACACACTGCATCCACTGCACTAACACACACACTGCATCCACTACACTAACACACACACTGCATCCACTACACTAACACACACACTGCATCCACTACACTAACTAACACACACTGCATCCACTACACTAACACACACACACTGCATCCACTACACTAACACACACACTGCATCCACTGCACTAACACACACACTGCACCCACTACACTAACACACACTGCATCCACTACACTAACACACACTGCATCCACTAAACTAACACACACACTGCATCCACTGCACTAACACACACACTGCATCCACTACACTAACACACACACTGCATCCACTGCACTAACACACACACTGCATCCACTACACTAACACACACACTGCATCCACTACACTAACACACACACTGCATCCACTACACTAACACACACACTGCATCCACTGCACTAACACACACACTGCATCCACTACACTAACACACACACTACATCCACTACACTAACACCCACACTGCATCCACTGCACTAACACACACTGCATCCACTACACTAACACACACACTGCATCCACTGCACTAACACACACACACACACACACACACACACACACACTGCATCCACTGCACTAACACACACACTGCATCCACTACACTAACACACACACTGCATCCACTACACTAACACACACACTGCATCCACTACACTAACACACACACACTGCATCCACTGCACTAACACACACACTGCATCCACTGCACTAACACACACACTGCATCCACTACACTAACACACACACTGCATCCACTACACTAACGCACACACTGCATCCACTACACTAACACACACACTGCATCCACTGCACTAACACACACTGCATCCACTACACTAACACACACACACTGCATCCACTGAAATAACACACACACTGCATCCATTGCACTAACACACACACTGCATCCACTGCACTAACACACACACTGCATCCACTACACTAACATACACACTGCATCCACTACACTAACACACACACTGCATCCTCAACACTAACATACACACTGCATTCACTACACTAACACACACACTGCATTCACTACACTAACACACACACACACTGCATTAACTATACACACAGCATCCACTACACAAACATCCTGTATTCACAGTACACGCACTACATCCATCACACATTTAAACATTCTGCATTCACTATACAGAGACACTGCGTCTAAAACACACACTACATCCACTAAACACATTGCATCTAGTACACACAAAAACTACATCCACTACACAAACACACTACATCCACTACACACACTGCATCCGCTACACAAACACACACTCTGCATTCACTGCACAAACAGTATCTAATACATACAAACACTACATCCATTACACACATTCTAATTCACTTCCACTATACACACCACATTCAGTCCTGCATCATTGTCTGCGGACTAGGTAAGAGTCCTGTGGGCGGACTCGTGGGCGGGCCTGGGGGGATGGGGCGGGCCGGGGGGATGGGGCGGGGGGGCCCAGACCTTGTGCTTTGTCAGGGGCCCCAAAATTTCTGGTGGCGGCCCTGCTATGGAAGCTCCTGTTGTTGTAGAATTATTAACCCCTTATAACTTATATCCATTATTAGGACCCTTATAAACTATATAATCCTTACTGGGCCCCTTTTAATACTATATTCTCATATTCAGCTCTCATGCCTCGTAGTTTAAACTTTACAAGATTCCTTTGTTCGTAGAAACAGCATGTCAGCAGAAAATGCTAGAATCTTCTGATTCAAAGAACACACTGTAACAGATAGTATTGATAGAGTGTATAATTGCCAAAGAGGCCTTGAGAATACTGAGGATACTAACCTTGAAAGACTAAAGGTACCAGCTACTCTTTGTGGATAGCTGCCAAAATGCCCCCTCCCATCGAGAGAACTCCTCGTGCTAGCAAGATGGCGCTGAAATCTGGAGGAGAACTTTATGACGTCAGTTATGATGTAAGACGTAACACCCAACAGGGAGGGCATTTAACTAACCACTTCTTCTCTTAGCCAATTGACAATGTTTCCTCACTTTTTATCTTGATTTTACAATGATGTAATTCTACCTTTAAAAAGGACTTGCAAGCCTGCTTGGTTCAGATGCTAATAAATTTCCTGAAGTTCTTTCATTTAACCTGAACCTTGTGTCAGTGTGAATTTACTTCTGCGTATACGCAATTTAAACATCTCTAATTTGGACAGGAACAGATAGTCATTCAAACTTCTTTGTTTGCTTAAAAGATTCCCTTATCACTGTGATCTCACAGGATCCTGCTTAGGTCTCAGAGTTGTGCTCTCATATGTGTGCAAGAGTACAGCACTGATACAGCTAATTGCAGGTGAAGCTCCAGGACCTAAACATGGCGGTGACTATGAGAGTCAGCTTCAGGTAAGAATGTCAACCTTCCACTGCACCCTGTGGCCACTGGACCCTAAGCGGATATGTCAGCTTCGAGTCTTTGCAAAATGTGCACAAACCCCAGAAAGTGACAGATATGCTTTAAATTAGTCAACATTATCATATTCATCGTCATCATATTCACATAAAAAGCTTTTACTTCAGTTTAAAAAATTCTACGAGATTTCACGCTCTCGTGTGGACTTATTCACATCTGGTTTGCACAAATGAAAACTGTTCAAATACTAAGACTTTAATACCAGGCATTGGGAAGAGAGAGCAGATGTTGTCCAAGTTATACGTAGTGCAAAAGTAAATAGGAAAAGATAAAAATAATTTAAATCAGTTTGTAGCATGATTTTTAATGTAGCACTAGGAAAAACATTGATATCACTGAGATATCTCTTAATCAACACCAAGGGGTTGAACTCCCTATTTGTTCAAAGCAAAAATAAACCTTTACTGCACCTTTAAAAAAACAACATATCTGTTAAGACTGTGAGAGGGAGATAAGACCAGTGCAGTTAGGCGTTGTACCATGCAGTGCCTAATTATACTCCCTATGTCTTTTAATTACTTTGGGTTTGCTTAATGATGCATCTAGAAGTAAGCACCTGACTGCCATTTTATCTTACTTCATTACTTGGTTGGTATATTTACTCAGCGGGTTAATCGGACACTATATGATGTTGCGAAACGTGCATCCACATAATTTACACTACTTAAAACATACATTGGGTCTTATTTTTGTTTCCTTATTTATTTTTTAAAATGGCAGTGGGAGATATTTGGCAACTGACTTGAGAAATTTTTAGATTTGCTTTCATATCTTCTATTTAGACCTATCTTTTCTAAGATTAGATTATTTTCTAGAAGATTATCTGGCCATATTTTATTCTTTAGTGAATAAATGCTTTAGTGCAAGATTCTTAAAAGGGCATTCCAAGCACCATAACCACTAGATTGTGCTGATTGCTCTCAGCCAATCAGATAACACATAGCCTAGCACAGACAGAGAGCTTCTGGCTATCTGATGGAAGTGGTGGAAGCTGGGGGCTGCGACTTCAGGTAAGAAGTCAAACTTTTCCAAAACGGCTTGACAACTAATAATTGAAAGTTGGGGTGCAAGGACACTGACACCATGCACTGTAGTGGTTATAGTACTATAAATTGCTCAACTACAACACCCTAGATTCCATTGCCCTGTATTATATTCACAAAACTTGGGGATTATTATTATTATTATTGTAGTCTAATACAATCTAGGGAGTTGGACGACCCTGCCTTAGTGGAAACAAAACTAAAATTCAACTTACCGGTACCTTGTAACCTTGTCAGAAGGGTGAAGGCAACATGACATCATTCCCAGACTCATACTGAACTTGGCATAGGGCAAAGAGATGTATGGACAAGTGTGTCTGTAGTAGTACGCTCAGACGAAGGCCTTGATGGATTTTTATGGTCTTTGATAGTTTTTAACATCATAAACATTTGTCAGGATGCCAACGCATACATAGTGTGACAAGGCTGCAACAAATCAATCCTGGCTCCTCGGGGTCATTCGAACTTTTTACTGCTTTCTTTCAACTTCGAGGTTGATATGAAAAGCTTGAGTGGGAAAAATGCCAAATATGTAATTCTGCAGCTCTCTCCGTGAGTCACCGCTCTAAGTCAAATTGTTTTTACACCTGTCAAATGATCATTGTCTCTGCCAGGCTGAGTCAGCTATTCCGTTATTGAGTGGTCTCACGGATGAGACATGAGAATTAATATTTTATGATGGCTGTAGAGATATTTTATGCCCTCATACACATTTCTTCTATCTCGATATGTCAATTCTCCAGCTTGGCCGTGTAAATCACTACATACAACCCCACCGGTTGTAAACTGAGAAAAGACTAAGAAACATGAACACAGCAGATGATAATTCATCTCTTCTGATTCAAACAGATGTTTCTTTATTCCTTATATATGAGGATATGCATTTTTTTTGTTTTATCATTTTTAAAGGCTCCTTGGCCAATCAAATGTTTTCTTCTCGGTGCGTGGTCTCACGCGTATTACGATGTTTTATTGAAGACACTAGGAAACAGGAGTGTAAAATTCTATAGTCTCATTGCCAGCATATTTTCTACATCTCATCTTTATAGATTGTTGGCAACTGTCAAACTTTAACTTTGGTTATTCTTTCATGCAGAAACTACTCAGAACCCAAAAAGTTCAGAGCGCTCTCATTTGACTGCTTTTCATGCTTGATGGTTTGGAAATGGTTAGAGTAGTGGCCAGGTCTCTGTCTTGGCACTAGGACCCACTGGTTTGAATTCCAGTGAGACCACGTCACCTAATGATATATTTATCTGCCTACCTCAAGTCCTCATAGATTGTAAGCTCATTTGAGTAGGGAATTTTTAACACCCCTCTCTATAATTGTAATGCACTGCGGGATATGTTGGTGCCTAATATATGTTAACAATAATATATGCTGCTGTTTTGTCAGGCCTAAGGGCTAAGTCTGCACGACATCCTGCAATCATACAAATTCGTATTTAGACCAATAGGCAAACCTATGACATAAGCTACCTTATCCTTCCACCATATTAAAAGCAAACAAAAATGCATTAACCTATTCACTGCCAATGACGTGTATACATAAGTGTTAGAGGTTCAGTCTAGCCATAGTACATACCCTAATATGTAACACAATTGGCACCCTTCCATATTAATTTTGTTAGAAATATATCCCAATACTACTTATAGCAGAGGTCTAGTCCACAAATCTACGAGCAAACTCTCCAACTGATGCTAATGGGCAATAGACATAGAGAGACAGGTAAGTAAAGTTATACATCCCCCTAGGTCTCAGCCCTTGAATGGCTGTTGATCTCCAAATGAGACAGAATACATTTGCTGCTTTTGTACCATATAGAAAGGAATATAGTCTGGGACAATCCTGGAGAAGACTGCTATCACTATCTATTAAGATAAGTGTTTTTCCACCACACTATTTATTTGTTTAAAGTGTTGGCAGTGGTGTATCCTGGTTTTGTGCTGCCCTAGGCAGGACAAAATTCAGGCGTCCCCCCCGCCACCCTACCCCCTCTCCGCCACCCTACTCTCCACTCCCCCCGCCTTCTAAATACACACACACATTCACTGACAGATACGCATACACTAGCTAACAGACACACACTCACTAACAGACACACACACACACACTCACTAACAGACACACACTCACTCACTGTCACACACTCACTCACTGACACACTCAGACACACTCACTCACTGACACACACACTAACAGACAACACACTCTCACTAACAGACACACACACTCACACACAGACACACACTCACAGACAGACACACACACACACACTAACAGACACACACACAGACACACACACTCACACTAACAGACACACTAACATACACACACACACACCTCCTTACCTTTGGGAATGCTGGGGGTGGGGGTTCTCCTTTTCCCTGGGGTCCAGTGGCTGCTGGTTGGGCGGTTGGGTGGGCGTGCCGGCGGCGCTGGCGAGGGAGCACTTTCCCCTGAGCTGTCTGATGTCATCTTCCGGCTCCCAGCATCACTCTGCAGCGCGCAAGGGAGCTGAGCAGACAGCTCAGAGGAAAGTGCTCCCTCGCCAGCGCTGCCCGCCCGACCAGCAGCCCGCTCGGATTGGCAGTTAGCCGCAAGGCTAACAGGACATTTGCCCTGGGCATTTGGGGGCGGCTTTTTTTTTCCGCCCACTGGAAAATGCCGCCCAAGGCAAATGCCTTGTTTGCCTCGTGGCTAATACGTCCGTGAGTGTTAGATGTATTTGTTTGTTTAACTTAGCTCTTGAATATCTGCAGATGTACCTGTTTTCAGCTCTGTGGTGCTCTGTGTTTTTGTGTGTATGTGCACGAGAGTGTATGTGTGTGTGTATGGTCTGTGTATGAGTGCATGTGTGTGTATGTGTATGTGTGTATCTCCCTACATGTTGCATGTGTATCTCACTATGTGTGTATCTGTCTCACTGCATATGTCTCTCCCTTCGAGTATTTCTCTTGCTGAATGTGTCTTGTCTTTTTGTGTGGGGGTCTCCCTGTTTGTCTCTAGTTTTGTGAGTTACTACTGGAGCAAAGTTTATCGGGCTATATGAAAACACTTAGGGTAATGTGAAAATACACAATGTTAAATGTACAAGGAAATAAGACAATGAAAAGGAGTTATATATTACTGTGATAAGGTATGGGACAATATATATATATATATATATTGCTAATTTAATAATAAGGGAATATAGTGTTGAATACTTGGTTTGGGGAAATATAGCCTAAAGCATATAATGAAATGGAAACACATCACATGGAGAGACCTGTAGCATAACTTCAGAGTTCAGGAAAAGCCATACAAATTCTCGTTTTTAGATCCTTTAGATCCATATCTTACACATCATAGGGGCATTTAAATGTTTCCTCCCTTCCCTTACTCTCTCTCTCTCTATAGAAGTATAAAGTTAATTGTTAATGAATAAATTATAATTAGTGCACATGAAGACCTGCATGTTATCTACCTACTTGTCTGGCTTTAATTCACCTACTTACTGCAGTCTTTCATTGTGGGCAACCATGACCTTGGGTTACCTATTACCTGTGTTGGAACTCGATGGATCTGTTATGACTGTGAAAGTGCTTAAATGCAGCATGCCACCAATCTGCAGTTTAAGCCAATCGTTATCTTTGCTAATCAGCAAATCTAAGCAGCTCTGTACATTAGCGCTTGAATGTTTTGCAAGCCTCCAGTGTACTCCTGAGTCCAGAATTTAGTTTTCTGAGCTCATTATATCCTACAAATAGGCTTTGTTATTTTGTCAATCCTGATTCATGTAGCCCTAACCTCTGGCTCATTTCATTTGTAAATGTATTGTTTGCTTTTGCCTCTAAACTTGAACTTGTGTGGCTATTCTATTGGATAACCACGTGGCTCTGATTTCTGCCTACACACAGCAGGTCCAAAATGATTGACTTTGTATTGCTATCAAGGTGACCAATTCTTGCATATTTTGTCCAATATTCACCTGAGTATATTAGAACCTGCATGAACTTTGGCGACATTACTGCTGCTTGTAAAACTAAAGTGAGGATCCATAAAATACTTTTTAAAGGAACACTATAGTCACCAGAACAACTACAGCTTATTGAATTTGTTCTGGTGAGTAGAATTGTTACCTTCATGCTTTTTGCTGTAAACATTGCTTGATTCAGAGAAAATTCAGTGTTTACATTACAGCCTAGTGGTAACTGCACTGGCCACTCCTAAGATGTCTGTTAGAGATCCTTCCTGGGTCATGGCTGCCTAAAAAGCATCCAAACATTCAGTATCTCCTCCCTCTGCATGAAGACACTGAACTTTCCTCAGAGATTCATTGATTCAATTCATCTCTATGAGGAGATGCTTATTGGCCAGGGCTGTACTTGAATTGTGCTGGCTTTGCCCCTGATCTGGGCCTTTGTCAGTCTAAGCCAATCCTATGGGGAAGCATTGTGATTGGATCAGGCTACCACTTCTGATGATGTCAGTAGGCAGTGGGCAGGTCTAAAGGAAACCGGGACAAAGCAACCAGCTCCAGACTTGAATACATGAAAGATTTTACTATATTTAGGAAGGCATGAGGGGACCAGGGTGGCTAGATGGTGGTTTCAACCCTATAGGGTCAGGAATATATGTTTGTGTTCCTGACCCTATAGTGATCCTTTAAACTCCCACTGTTTGACTGATCGTTGCAAATCCTGCATCACTTATGTTCACAAATACAAGACATCAACCTACTTGTCTGGATTCAATGCAGTTATTATTGGAGTATTGTGGTATTTTCCTGCTGTATCCTGACATAGAGGTCACTTACATTAGAGTATCTGATTTCTGACCTCCACCTTTCTCTAGACAATTTTTTTTTCAACTGCTTAAATTTTGGTATTCCAGTTTTTGTTTGTCGACCAGCTGTCTCAAATCCCTGTATCATGTAACAAACTGACAAACATAAATAAAAAAGTAAACGTATCCTACATTTGTCTGTTCAAAGTCAGATATCCTTTTTGAAGGACAGTTACCCACAACCAGGGCCGCCATCAGGGGGTGACAACCATGATGGTGGTCACGGGCCCAGCGGCCCTGGGGGTCCGGACTGCTCTGGCAGTCCCAGGCCCCACTTTCCCTCTCTGCACACATAGTCTTTCATTGTGTGCTGTATCGCTATCTATGTGTGCAGCCGCAGGCCCCGGCTCCCTGTTACTGCAGATGGGGCCCAGCAGACTGCTTCTCCTCTTCTCTTCTCTCTTCTAATAACTCTCGCGAGACCCGCGGAGCGTTGCCATGGTAACCGGGTCTCGTGAGAGTTATTAGAAGAGAGAAGAAGCTGTGTGCTGCCTGGGCCCCCTCTGCGGTAACAGGGAGCCGGGGGGCCCCCCCACGGACCACCAGGGATGGAAACCCCCCCCCTCCATGGACACAGGTAGGCAGGGAGGGGGGAGAAACATTTACATATAATTTAATATAAAATTAATGGGAAAATGCCCCTTCCTCCCCCCCCAGATTGCACATTTACACACAACACACACAGCATACACTAACTCAACACACACACACTGCATACACTAACTCAACACACACACACACTGCATACACTAACACAACACACACACTGAATACACTAACTCAACACACACACACACTGCATACACTAACACAACACACACTGCATACACTAACACAACACACACTGCATACACTAACACAACACACATACACTGCATACACTAATTCAACACACACACTGCATACACTAACTCAACTCACACACACTGCATACACTAACACAACACACATTGCATACACTAACACCACACACACTGCATACACTAACACCACACCCACTCTGCATACACTAACACAACACACACACACTGCATACACTAACTCAACACACACACACTGCATACACTAACACAACACACACTGCATACACTAACACAACACACACACACTGCATACACTAAAACAACACACACTGCATACACTAACACAACACACACACACTGCATACACTAACTCAACACACACACTGCATACACTAACTCAACACACACACACTGCATACACTAACACAACCCACACACACACTGCATACACTAACACAACACACACCGCATACACTAACACCACAGCCACTCTGCATACACTAACACAACACCCACTCTGCATACACTAACACCACACACACACTGCATATACTGACACAACACACACTCTGCAAACACTAACACAACACACACTCTGCATACACTAACACAACACACACTGCATACACTAACATAACACACACACTGCATACACTAACACAACACACACTCTGCATACACTGACACCACACACACTCTGCATACACTAACACAACACACACACTGCATACACTAACACAACACACACACTGCATACACTAACACCACACACACTGCATACACTAACACAACACACACTCTGCATACAGTAACACAACACAAACACTGCATACACTAACACAACACACACACTGCATACACTAACACAACACACACACTGCATACACTAACACCACACACTGCGTACACTAACACAACACACACTCTGCATACACTAATACAACACACACTGCATACACTAACACACACACTGCATACACCAATACAACACACACACACACACACACACTGCATACACTAATACAATACACACACTGCATACATTAATACAACATACACTCTGCATACACTACACACTAACACACTCACTGCATCCACTATACTGACAAACACTCTGCATTCGCTACACATTAACACACTCTGCATTCACTACACTAACACACACTCTGCATCCGCTACACACTAACACACTGGCGGTGGTAATGTATCCCCCGCACCAATGAACTATTACATTCTGATGTAACAGAATGATAATTTAGTGGATGTGTCCTATCCCTGTTCATAACTAGGCAAACCAAGTATATTACATTATATAACACCCATTGGACAACCAATATAAATGTCCTTACAAAGGTATCAATGCTTAAGAAAGTGACTTTATTAGATATTCAAAATGATAATGTCAGATGTGAATTTATCAATATGACTGTTTCAGCTATAGCTGAAAAATGTTTTGAACACTGTGAAAAAGTATCCCTTATATTATATAATTATATGTTCATAAGCAGGTCACTTGACGAAAAAAAAAATATAGCTTGATAACGATAAAATCCATTAAATAAAAAATACATACAAGAAATAAATATGCTAGTCAGAAAAAAAGAGATCACAGGGACATAACACCACAACAGCATTTTAAAGACCTTGTAAAAGCCAGGTAGATCTCCTTACTGGAGGTAACTAATAGCAACAACATCCAGTGTTGGTGGATAGTGCTTATTTCATCTTAGAAAGATTAGCTGATTTATGCAACTTCTGTAACTGCAAGTGATGTGCCAAGACAACATTGTGACTTGATACATCCTTGATAGAGTTATCACCCGGCATTAGTGGTGTAGACAGTGATTCATTATCGTGCTCCCCACCTGCAAGACATTTTCTTTTTTCCTCTACACAAGATCTTAAAGAATTTTAACTGTTTTTTCGTTTTTTTGTGTGTTGTGTTCAAAATGAAAAATTTAGTAGGTTATATTTATTAAAACTATAAAATGTGTGGAATAACATAATAAAGCCTCATAGAAAGTATTGCATTGCAGCATATCGTATGTATTTTAATTTTATGAATGATTTTTTTTTCTATATTTAGAGTGATATAAGTTCACTTTGGGATTTATTCACAGAGCAGAGCATTGTGGGGAATTTACAATTGCATTGCAACAAATTGCTCAAAATGTATCACTTTGATATATTTTTATACAATAAATACCATAAATTTTCAGCTGCCCTGACTATCTTTTGCAAAGGACAGTTTGAACTCTATGGATTTACTAAATTGAAAACGTTTGAAAATTGACAATTGAATTTCAAATTTTCGGCTAAAACAGTGAAACTGGGAAAATAGCTGAGTTGGTAAATCTCGTCATGTATGCATTCATTGTAAAAGTCTTTGCATATCTTTCCCATGTGATAACACAAGGTTTGGACAGGGTTATTAGGATCATATTGCATAGAATTTCGCAAATCGCTGAAGCTATTGAGGATTATATCCGGGGAGAACAAGGCAAGAGAGTTACTTGTATCGTAACCTTGATATTGCAACACAAAGACATTTTTTACTTCTATTTTTTGAAAGTGTGCATTAGTTTTTTACTTTCTTTATTGTACATTATATTGCAAACAAAATACTACTGTAACAACAGAAATACAGACACATTCGTATAGCACAGACAATCTCAAGCAGGGAGTAAATATCCGGTACTTACAGTTAACATGGCAAACATCAGCTGGCAAACATTAAACGCATGCCGCCAATTATGGTACAGGACCATCCGATAATTCTTTCTTACTGTCAAAAGCCATCTGCACAAAGTCTAAAACACAGAAAGGAGGATATGAATTATGAAAATGAACAGATGTAGATTCGTACACCCTGAACAATTGTTAATTCTGTTGCTTAATTTTGTTTTTATTTTTATTACGTCTTACGTGTTTTTACACACACTTGTCTTATGTCTATTTTATATTGTGTAGATGCTCTTGTTGTGTTCGTGTGGTTGTAACATGCATGAACACTTCCATAAAAATCTGATATGAAGGCAAAAAATGCATGGAGATATATATATATATATATATAGCAGATCCCATTGTGGGTGTCCGTTGAGTCACACCATACAGTATTAGAGCATAGCAGAACTTTACCTCGTAGTCAATTTTAAATTTCTGAACCATGCCCAATTCCATAAACATCCGCAAGGCCGCTGTAATCATGGCATCGACATCAAGGGAGAAATCGTCAAAATGCATAGCATCAATGAAAAGCTCTGTCACCAAAGGGATGTTGGCTGCCTTAAATGATAGAGGACATAGTTACAATAGATACATAGTTACAGTTTTCAACACTCAGTATACACTACAAGGCTTAATAGTATATGCTCTGCAACAAAATACAGATTAAATGCACAGAGTGAGAATAATTCAGTTACCAGTATGTTGGATGCAATAAAAATGACACTCTATGCAACAAAATCACTGCATTTTAATGAGGTTGCTTGGGTACACATATATTATCCCTTTTTTAAACAATGTAAAAATTGCAGTTTTCGAGAAATGTCAATGTTTACAACTGGCTGAAAAAGCACACCTCCGGTGACAGTCAGACAACCATCCATTCGTATGAACTTTATTAAATATCCAAATGGCATTTTGGATTAGAAAATGTAGGTTAAAAATATGCAATAATTTTGCTTTGGAGGCACGTTTGGACCTTAGTAGTTTTTATATTAGAATCCCATTTCCTGCATTGCCATGCAACAATCTTGCGTGAATCTCATAAATCTTTACAAGTATTACTCTCCAAACAATTACCTTTAACCAAATTAAACAATAATAATTAATGAACACTAATGAGTATTATTCTGATGCTCGAAATGAAAGCTGTTAATAACAAACAATTCTGAGACAGTTCTAAAAGTGCAGCAGTGCGCAGGATTCCACTGGTTACCATGGTGAGTGCATCACTTTCAGAACTCCGACCCAAAATTGCTTTTAAAGCACAACTTCCAATGTGTCTGTGATCCTGGAGACCTTGCTACATAAAATAAAACACAGACATTATACTTCGATTCTCACTGTATTTTCAGATATTGCCTCTACTGTAGAGCAAGAATGGCACCCAGTGGTGAAACAGATTCATCCCACTTTGCCCAATGTGGACAAAAGGATGTATCCGATTTCATAAAACAGCGGGTTTTGTCAGGCTAAATCACCTGAGAATACATCAGTGTGACACAAATCATTTTACTGTACTCATGTAAAGAATATCCATGTAGCTGTACGGCAATAAAATTTCCTATTTGCATGTATTTTATGCAATAAATCTGCTTTGTGACAAAATGTATTCACTGTGTCTCCTTGGCATACATGATTCTGAAACAGACTGGGATTTTATTATAATAGAGTATGTTATTCTTACACAAAATACAAGATTACAAACACCTTTTCTTATTAAATTCCCTGAGTGCAGGATGCTTGGAATAGGATACAGATACAATGAAGAATGTTTTGCTGAAAATATAATCTGCACGTAAGGAAAGATCAGGGTGGGAGACATAAAACATTTCATTTTTCTGTGACATAGAAAAGATCATCACCCGGAGGAGCTGTCAGTGTCACTTCTTCAATTACAGCAAAACTAAATTTTAGCTAACTGAACGTTATGTATTGGTCTTGCTAATGTAAAAAAATATATTTATATATTTTTTTCTTTTATTTTCATTTGCACTCTTTGCCATGTTGTATAAACAACTCCATGCCTCCCAACTGTCCCACTTTTGGTGGGACAGTCCCAATTTTGGGGGGCTGTCCCGCCATCCCGCCGTCCCACTTTAGTTCCCTGTTGTCCTACATCTTGGGACAACAGAAAACTGCTCCTGGAGGCTGGAGGCCGATCAGGAGGCCGATTAGGCTGCCTGTCAGGTAGTGGCACACACCTTTTTGGGGGCTAACCCACCCCCTTTTGGACTTGGCCGCTCATTTTCTGGGTGGTCCCACCCATTGTTGGCGTTGCTAGTGATGACGTTTGCATCACTAGCGATGGCCCCTCAAGACTTCGCCCACCCATACTAATTTCAGGAGGAGCAATGCTGGGCGGTATCAACTCATGTCTGTGTATAGCACTGCTTGAGAAAGGGAAAAACAAACATGTGTGCGTACCACATTTCTCTCTTAGACGTCATGTGCATGCGGCTAAGACATTATGAAACTGTGAATTCACCTCAATGCGAAAGTGATGATGGAGGTAAAGTGTGCTGGATTGTCCCCCAAGTAAATGCCAGAATAGTGTTTACTGGGACAAAGTAATAAGGAACTGAACTAAAGGTAAAAAAAATTGCTAACAAATAGTTACTACTTTAAACAGCAGAAAAAAGTAATGGTGATTGTGCCAGCCATCATAAAAAAATATATCATGCAGCCACTGGCAGTCAGTGGGTTTAATCCAATACTGTTGTCATGCCCATGGATCAAGAAATTTGTTTTCAGTCCCTTGCACAATGATAAAGTTAATGAGACTTGAGCACGGACTTACAGTAAGAATGTGTCCTTTCTGGTGTCCTGAGAACCTCAACCTCTTACCTTGTCTGACTGTCAGCATTAGATATGTGCATTTCAGTGATGATTCTAGGTAATAAACAAGAATTCTAAACACGAAGACTTTAATAATCTGCACATTTTAAGATCCCGTGCACTCTCTACCTGACCTTAGTTGAATTTTTTTTTTTAAATGTACATACAAGTGAAAAATTGGAGAACCTGATCCACCAAGATAAATATTTTTGTAGTATCATGCTATTTATAATTATTGGGTTACTGGTGTTGCGTCCTAGACTGAGTCTAAAGCAATTCTGACCAAGGCAAGCACATGAGCTGTAATACAGGGTTTAGACTAACATATTAAACTCACTTCTACGCAATAAAAGAAGTTAAGATCATAAATCTTCTGAGTTGGTACAATAGAATGTATGAATGGTTTATCAGAGTTATTTACCAAACAATCTGGTGAAAATAACCAAATTCTGACCGCATTGACAAGTCGCAGATTTAATATTGCTAGCATTGCCAGTTGGCAAACAGGTCACATTTCTTAAAAAATCCAGGCCTGGAGATAAGATCTACAGGCCCAAATTGAATTAATTTGGTCTAGATTTCAGCCACTCAGGGGTTTTTGGTCTGACTACCAAATTCAGGCCTAATTTACACAATCTAGACATCGTTGTATTCGATCAACAATGTCCAGATTTTGAAGCCCCGTATGATGGTTTTGCCTCATTCAGACTCTATATGTATAGTCCTGTCTATTTATGCTTCCTCTGTGGTATGCCAGCCTGGTCACAGGTGTGTTTTGTATTAGCAGGCAGTCATGCAAATTAGACTGGCACATGCGCAGAGTACTGCGGGAGAATTCTAACCGTGCAAGCCCCTTTTTTATGGCATACTCTCACTGCACTTTTTGGAACTTTTTTTTGTGTCCTCTAAAGTGACAAGCAGAAAATAAAAACAAAACACAAGACAGTTTGTCAGGTGTCCCACATTAAAAGTTTTGGAAGATATGTACATACCAAAAAAAAAAAAAATCACAACAGTGTATTGGAATAGCATGGTGTGTATGATGCTGAGATAGCACGTAGCAAACACTAGATGGCGATATTCATATATAGAATCACTTTTATTAAAGAATCAAAGAACGATTCACACATCAGGTATCAAATATTGCTGACAGGTTTTAGCATAAAAGCCTTTGTCAAAATCAAGCTGAAAACTCTTACTAACATTTTCCCACTTAAATAAGTTAACAAAAATGATATGCGTGAGCTATAATTAAAGAAATTTATAAATAACATCTATAAAAAATATAAAAAAGATACAAAATGTTCAAATAAAGCACTACATGATTAAAAGATTTATGCAATTACATGAAAGGTACACTGAGAACCCCCACCAACTCAGTCAAGAGAGATACTCAGACAAAGTAGGGAATATTCAGTATATTTCCTACACCTGACACTTCTAGACACTGGGTGGAACTACCAACGACTGCTGGGAATTAGCTTGCACAAGAGTACAGGAGTGACATCAGCTCCCAGCACTGAAGTTCCAGGAGCTGAAGAGGACCCATTGCAAAAAGCTGTTGTCATCTGCAAAGGACAGGTTCAGGTAGTAGAATTGACCTTTCTTGGCCACCTGGCAGAGATGTCACCATCGGGGGTCTTTCAAGTTCCCCAGACAGTGACAGTGCAGCATTTAATTTAATTAATTAGCATGTATTTGCGGAAGGGGTCTGTCCTACAAATATGTACCTTCCATAGTGCCTCTGATTCTTTGTGTTTCTTGTTTATTGGTTTTGGCACCTTGAGGTTGCATTGCATTTCTCCTTACCAATGTTAATGAACTTCTCTTTATTGTGGGAATTAAGCCACCTGGGGGTTAACCATTGGTTTGCTGGAGACACTGTTTTCAATAATTCCTCCATTAGCATTTAAAAATGGTGCTCACTAATAGCCAAGAGTCTTGTCATTTGGGGGAACTGTGCAGTACTATATCTTAAATCTTTGGTGCGGGAGCTAATGGTGCCTTGTGAGGACAATGAGTTGACCCCAATTCACTGTTACCTGTAGATGCCATACAGTGCTCCCCTTCCTTCCTTCTTCTATGTCCTCTATTATTTGATACATTGGCCTACAAATCAGGACAACATACAGGTCTGACTTTACGGAGCCCAGGATCTGACGACCCCATGTAAAGCCAATGAGTGACATCAGAAATATGGTTTGAACAAACAAGGCATGTCTGAAGGTTCTATACTGAAAGTCTTGATATGATTCATCTATCCGTAAGGGGAGTATCAGGAGAAAACTGCAGAACTAATAAGTAAAAAGTGGTAATTCACTACAAAATTAAAAACAATGTCATAATATTCAAAAATAGAATTATCAATGATGTAGGAGCATATACGCATGACACACGATGTCGGTGCGTAGGAGCCGGGAGAGGAGTGAAGCTGTTTCGAAGCATGCCGAAGCACGATGCACAGTCCACACCGAAGCACGATCCACGCCATTCAGATGATTACTGACGGAGGAGCCAAGAGTCTCACCTAACTTGATAGGTAGCATGGCACAGCAGTTGCGGATCAAGTGCTCTGAGAGTTCCGACCCACTCCTGATTGAGGACGGCGCAGAGGCTAAGAGGTGTGTGACGGACCTGCACCAGGAGTCGCGAGCTTTGCGCTATGAATGTATTGACACACGCCGAAGATGTTGGTAGGTGCAAGCAGGATTTGACTGTGAGTTCTTCCTGGTACGCTGCTAATGACTTGACATTTGAATACCAAGAACAGGACTCGTAGAGGCCTTTGGGAGAATTCCTCTAAGGTTTCATTGTTATATGATTTAGGAGTGTATAGGTGTTACCTGATAAAACGGAACTAAGTGCGATGAAGGAGGGATAAAGGAGGGAGAGAAGAGGTGGAAGAAAAGGAGGGAAGAAAGGAAAGGAGCAGATAAGAGGGGGAAAGGTGAAAGAAAGCGAAAGCTCTAAATCACATTTAAGGGGACCCCCTTTTCTTAAGCACCTAATTAGGTGAAATTCCTTCATAATATTAAACAAACCATTACGTTAAACCATTAAAGGAAAGGAGTTCCCTCTTAAAAAGGACATAACCTTGTTTGTTACATTTAACTAAAAATTAACCCTCTTTCAATACGGCACCTAATAAAGAAAGATTGCTAAATAAAGCCATAAACACCTATTACTCGCCTAAGAGCTCAGGAAGACACCCGGAACCTAGAAGCTCTCTGGGTAGCCCAGAACTGAACCAACCACTTCTTACTAACGTTGAAAACTCACACGAACAACCTGAACATTACCACCCATTAACAAAAGAATGTGTGACGGAAATTAATGGACGACCTACACTAAAATAATTAAACAAAATATGACAAGGCTCATGGATACATTTAGAGAAGAAACCTCTCAAATTCTCCATTCCATATCGCACCAAGCAGGAACCATAAAATATTTGCAAGATAATTACAAATTGTTGTCAATTAAACACGAAATTTTAGAAAACAAATTAAAAAATTTGGAAACTAAAAATATAGACTAGGAAAATAGAGCCAAAAGAAAAGACATAAGAATTAGAGGAATACCGGAGGATTACAAAAAAGAAAAAACAGAAAAATTTCTAATGGACTTATGTTCTTCACTAATTCCCTCATCCAAATTAGGTCAATTTCCCTTTAAAAGATACCATTGTTTATCAAATTATTTAAAAAAATATTCTCTAGCAAACTGAAATTTGAAGTGATTTTTCAGAAGAAGGATCCTAATGGGCAATATCCAATTCTCATAGTTAAAATAAATTACATTCTATACACTTTAAATAATTTTTGTGCTATAACACTTCCCCTCTCAAAATTATAAGCAATCTAATCTCCAAAATCGATACTATTGCAATGGGTACTCTGATATTAGGTGGCGATTTTAACTGTGTTCCTAACCCCAGTATGAATAGGAGGCAGGCGAAGAACGCCCCTAAGCTCATAAGCCCAGATTCCACAAAGTTTCAAAATGTATTATGGCAAAATGCACTCTATGACTGTTGGCGAGTGTTTA
The DNA here is from genome assembly GCF_036172605.1 of Pelobates fuscus. Classification (NCBI taxonomy): domain Eukaryota; kingdom Metazoa; phylum Chordata; class Amphibia; order Anura; family Pelobatidae; genus Pelobates; species Pelobates fuscus. The sequence goes on from NC_086324.1 coordinate 45,836,618, forward strand.
TGTCTACAGATAAAAAATTATACTTTTTATTCTCACACTCACCAATCATATTTGCGTATAGATTTGTTCGGAACTAGGAACAACTCACTACCTCTGATAGAAAGCATTAGTACAGGCCCAATCACTTGGTCTGACCATGCTCATCTAATAATGTGTATGAAAAATACAAAATATAAAATAAGATCCAAATGGAGACTAAATGATGAACAATTGTAGCCAGAAGAAAATTTTGATTTACTGTTTGAGGAAGCTCAGAGGGCCATACAAATAAATGATAATGGGGAGGTATCGGAAGTGACCCTCTGAGCATCTTTCAAGTGTATAATGAGAGGACTGTTTATTAAACTGGGCTCCTCAATTAAAAGAAACTCAAGCTAGAACTTGCAACAACTGTATATAAGATTGTCAGACATCGAAAGGCAACATAAAAATAATTTAGGCGACAATCTATTGTCAGAATTTAGGTCAATTAGACAACAAATTAACAAGCTGACATAGGAAAAAAATCAATATACTTCTTGCTAAACCGAAATGGTGTTATAGCAATAACAGAATTGGTACATCTTTGACCAATAAATTAAAACATAAATGCAAGTCAGAAATAATAAAAAAGAAAATTGTTCGTGACAGTCATACATACCTGTCACCACAAGACATCTCTAAAGCTTTCCGAGATTATTATTTTAAGCTGTGTAATTTGGGTTCAAATAGAAAATCTACTCAACAAATTAAATATTTTTTGGCTAAAATCAAACTTCCATAGATAACAAAGGAGGAGTTAGATATTCTGAACAGTCCAGTATATATGAGGGAGATTATTGAGGTACCGTATTTATCGGCGTATAACACACACTTTTTTCCCCTGAAAATAGGGGGGAAATCGTGGGTGCGTGTTATACGCCGATATCCCACAATTACTTACCTGTCCTGAAGCGTGGATACTGTCCTGAAGCGTGGATAGTGTGCACACTTCCTTTCAGTCCCGCCGGAAACCGGAACATGAAATTAAAGTTCCTGTACCGCGGTGCAAGCTGTGAAGCCGGCCCACGCTTCAGGACAGGTAAGTAATTATGGGAGGGGAAGTACACTATGGGAGGGGAGGGGAGGGGGGGGGGAAGTACACTATGGGGGGGGGGGAAGTACACTATGGGAGGGGAGGGGGGGGAAGTACACTGTGGGAGGGGAGGGGGGGAAGTACACTGTGGGAGGGGAGGGGGGGGAAGTACACTATGGGAGGGGAGGGGGGGAAGTACACTATGGGAGGGGAGGGGAGGGGGGGGAAGTACACTATGGGAGGGGGGGAGAATACTATGGGAGGGGAGGGGGAGAATACTATGGGAGGGGAGGGGGAAAATACTATGGGAGGGGAGGGGGAGAATACTATGGGAGGGGAGGGGGGAAATACTATGGGAGGGGGGAGAATACTATGGGAGGGGAGGGGGGGAGAATACTATGGGAGGGGAGGGGGGAGAATACTATGGGAGGGGAGGGGGAATACTATGGGAGGGGAGGGGGGGAATACTATGGGAGGGGAGGGGGGAGAATACTATGGGAGGGGAGGGGGGAGAATACTATGGGAGGGGAGGGGGAGAATACTATGGGAGGGGAGGGGGAGAATACTATGGGAGGGGAGGGGGGGAGAATACTATGGGAGGGGAGGGGGAGAATACTATGGGAGGGGAGGGGGAGAATACTATGGGAGGGGAGAGGGAGAATACTATGGGAGAGGAGGGGGGAGAATACTATGGGAGGGGAGGGGGGGAGAATACTATGGGAGGGGAGGGGGGGAGAATACTATGGCAGGGGAGGGGGAGAATACTATGGGAGGGGAGGGGGGAGAATACTATGGGAGGGGAGGGGGGAGAATACTATGGGAGGGGGGGAATACTATGGAAAGGGGGGGACACTATGGGATGAGGGGGGAACACTATGGGATGAGGGGGGAATACTATGGGATGAGGGGGGGGGAATACTATGGGAGGGGGGGAAATTTCCTGGAATTTCTTTCTAAAAATGAGGTGCGTGTTATACGCCGGTGCGTGTTATACGCCGATAAATACAGTAATTGAAACTCTCAAACCAAATAAAGCTCTGGGGCCAGACAGTTTCACATCTATTTTTTTTATCAAAAATTTAAAGAAATAGTGACTCCAATATTACTGATGGTATTTTCTTTCCTTCCTAAACAGGAACATATTCCAGAGGAATATCTCCAGGCATCCATTCTCCCCATACCAAAGACCCCATCAAAACCTCAAACTACAGGCCCATCTCCCTGATAAATTTGGATGTCAAGATCTATTCAAATGTCATTTCTAACCATCTTAATGAAATAATTCCTTCTCTAATCCATGGCGACCATGCTGGGTTCGTCAGAGAAAGAGGAGCTACAGATAACATTTGCAGAGTCATGAATCTAACCCACAGAATCAATAAAAAAAACTCTAAAGCCGCCTTTTTGGCTATAGACTTAGAAAAAGCGTTTGATAGGTTGGATTGGCAGTTTATGAATATGGTTCTAAAATAATTTGGTATCATAGGTATCATAGGTAGTTTCAGAGACAGCATGACCTTATATACTAATCCATCAGCAAAGGTAATTGGTCCGGCCATGGAATAAGAATATTTTCAAATCAAGAATAGAACACGTCAGGGTTGCCCACTGGCGCCCATGCTCTATATGCTGGCTATGGAACCCTTAGCTGCTCTAATTAGATAAAAAGAAGAAGTACAGGGCATCTGGGTCGGCCAAACGGAGCATAAGATCATCCTATTTGCCGATGACTCTCTGACTCTCTTCTGTCTCTGTCAAACTCCTTGAGTCCATACCAACAGTGTTGAAATTGATGACAGAATATGGTGAATTTTCCAACTTTAAAATTAACATAACTAAGACACAGATATTGATATTTGGGCTTAATAATATAGAGAGGAATCGGCTTAGGGTCTGCTATGAGTTTAATTGGGGCCACAGATTCATAGACTATTTGGGGGTGAAGATCACTCAATCATTTGAAGACCTGATCAGCATAAACTACCTAAAGTTTTTAGAGGATTTTAGATTATATTTTAAGAAATGGAGCAGGGTTGAATTATCTTGGATGGGTAGTATAGAATCAACAAAAGTTTATATGATCCCAAAGTTAATGTATCTACTCAGAACAATCCCACTTAGAGTTAGTTATAAAATCCTGAGTTGTTTTCAAGTAGTTTTATCTAAGTTTATTTGGGCCAGCAAGAAACCTAGAATTTCCCCAAAAATTCTTAAGAAATCGGGGGGGGAATGAAGGCCTGGGATTTCTGGACGTACATGCGTTACACAAAGCCTGCATGCTATCCCACTACTTAGCTTGGGATAAAAATAATAACAATACCAACTTATGGAAGGAGATTGAAACTCAAGAGTCTAAAGCTGATTTTCTGTGTGATTGTTTCTGGATAGATGAGAAATGCCCATTAGACAAAATTACAAAAAATCCCATTGTTAAGGCGATTTTGAGTACAGTTAAAACCATAAGGAAAAAAATAATCTAGTGCCATTACAGAGAGAACATATCTGAAGCATATCAGACTGGTCCCACCCGTTCGGGGCAGTCCAGATCCGAAATGCCAGCAAGTTCCCTCTGCACGAGAGATGCAGCAACCCCAGACGATCGTTTCAACCTTGTAAAGGTATCATCAGTGAGGTATTGCAAATATCCCTCTACACACTGTGAGCAAGGGGTCCACATCTGAATTGCCCTTTAAACTTAAGGAGAGAAAAACAAGTAGCAATAGAGGTGAGAAAGGACAACAGCTCAATTTATTACAGTCTATTTATCATCTTGCCCCAGGTGATGTGTTTACAAACTTGAGAGTAAAAAACGATTTATCTACTAAACAAATTCTAGAGATATCATTGATTTCCTAGAGATTCATATCTCGCTCACTTAAATTCCTCAGTATCAATGATACTGGAGAGGGAGGAGATATGACAGATGGGGAACAGGCATGTAGCTGGGTAACAGTGGGGCGAGGAAGCAGGGGGGGGAGGGAAGAGGAAAGGGCTAGCTAGTCCTGATTTGGTGCAACCTAGAAGATTTGCCCGTTTGAGTGAAGATGTTGGGAGCATCAGCTCAGGAGTAGCTGTATTAGAGGAAGCTGTTACTTCTAACAGCTGAGCTAACAGCCCCCCTAGTACGGGTGGGAATCAAAATGTAAGGAAGGCAAGACAGGTTGTGGTGGTAGGGGACTCTATCATTAGGAGAGCAGATAGGGCAATCTGCCGCTCTGATCGGCTCAACTGGACAGTTTGCTGTCTCCCGGGTGCTCGGGTCCGGCATGTTGCTGATAGAGTGGATGGATTATTGGGAGGGGCTGAGGATGACCCAGCGGTCATGGTCCTTGTTGGTACCAATGACAAAGTAAGAGGAAGATCCTAAAGAATGATTTCAGGGAATTAGGTAGCAAACTTAAGAAAAGGACCTCCAAGGTGGTATTCTCTGAGATATTACCTGTGCCACGCGCTACAGTGGAAAGGCAGCGGGAGATTAGAGAGGTCAATGCGTGGCTGAAGTCTTGGTGCAGGAAGGAGGGTTTGGGGTTTTTAGAGCACTGGGCCGATTTTGCGATTGGGTACAACCTTTATAGTAGTGATGGATTGCACCTAAACGGGAGAGGGTCTGCAGTGCTGGGGGATAGGATGGCTAGAAGGTTGGAGGAGATTTTAAACTAGTAGTAGGGGGGGGAGGGTCATAGCAATTTACAAAATGGAGATAGGACAGAAAGGAGATTGGCTTTAGCACAGTATAAGGAGGGTGGAGACGGGGGGAGGGGCACGCTCAGAACAGAGAAGCTATGTAATGTTGATAATTCACAAAATATACAAGTGATGCATGATATTAAATGTATGCTTACTAATGCAAGGAGCCTAAATAACAAAATGGGGGAACTAGAGGCATTAGCATACACTAAACAATATGAAATAATAGGCATAACTGAAACATGGTGGGATGAGACACATGACTGGGCAGTTAACTTAAATGGGTACATGTTATTTAGGAAGGATAGGAAAAACAAGAAGGGTGGTGGGGTATGTCTGTATGTCAACCATGATTTAAAGCCAAATCTTAAGCAAATGGAATGCGATGAGGAAAATGTGGAGGCTTTATGGGTAAATATCTGCTTGGGGGAAAAGAAGGGAAACCAACTATTGGTTGGGATATGTTATAAACCACCTAATGTTAATATTGACGAGGAACAACAGCTGTTTGAGCAAATTGAGAAAGCTGCAAATCTGGGTAACACTTTAATTATTGGAGATTTTAATTACCCGGACATAAATTGGGACAGAGGGAGTAGTAGCTCAGCAAAGGGAATTAGGTTTTTAAACGTGTTAAATGACACCTTCATGTCACAACTAGTACAAGCACCAACTAGAATGGACGCTTGTCTGGACCTGGTTTTAACAAACAACGTTGATCTTTTGACCAACATTCAAGTAGGTAAGCACTTGGGAAATAGTGATCACAATATAGTGTCCTTTGAAATAAACTTAAAAAAACAAATGCACATGGGGTATACTAAAACATATAATTTTAAAAAGGCCAATTTCAATAAGTTAAGGGAAGCTTTACAATATATTGACTGGCATAAACTCTTTAGTGAAAAGAACACTGAGGATAAATGGATCATCTTCCAACAAATATTAGAAAGGTACATTTCTCAGTATGTACCATTGGGAAATAAATATAAAAGAAACAAATTAAAACCAATGTGGCTTACTAGAAAAGTAAGATAAGGGCATTTAAAGCATTTAAATCGGACAAATCAGATGCATCTTATAAAAGATATAAGGAAGCAAATAATGCGTGCAAAAAGGCAATTAGACTTGCTAAACTTCAAAATGAAAAAATGATAGCTAAAGAGAGCAAAACCAACCACAAAGCATTTTTTAAGTACATACATTCTAAAAAACAAACAAAAATGAAAGTGTAGGTACACTAAAAACTGAAACGGGGGTGTTAGTCAATGAAGACCAGGAAAAGGCAGGAATTTTAATTAACTATTTCTCCTCTGTATATATTAAGGAAGAACCCATGGCAATAAATGTGCAAATGATTGCTACTAAAAACTTGCAGAATAATTGTACTTGGTTAACTCAAGACAAGGTGCTGCAGCAACTAAAGAAAGTTAATATAAACAAAGCTCCAGGGCCTGACGGTATCCATCCACGTGTACTTAAGGAACTAAGTGTAGAAATAAGTGAACCTCTGTTTTTAATCTTTCAAGATTCTTTTCTTTCAGGAAGTGTTCCGGAGGATTGGAGGAAGGCAGATGTGGTTCCTATATTCAAAAAGGGTTCAAAATCCTTGCCTGGAAATTATAGACCTGTGAGCTTAACTTCTGTGGCTGGTAAAATATTTGAAAGGCTATTAAGGGATTATATTCAAGAATTCCTTGAGAAGAACATGGTTATCAGCAAAAATCAGCACGGTTTTATGAAGCACAGGTTATGTAAAACTAACTTGATTGCATTCTACGAAGAAGTAAGTAGAAGTATAGATCAGGGTGTTGCAGTGGATGTGATCTATTTGGACTTTGCCAAGGCATTTGATACAGTTCCACATAGAATATTAGTGTTCAAACTCAAGGAAATCGGTCTAAATGAAAATGCTTGTTCTTGGGTAGAACAATAGCTTAAAAACAGAGTACAAAGAGTTGTCGTTAATGGTAAATTTTCAAGCTGGACAGAGGTGGCAAGTGGTGTCCCTGAGGGGTCTGTTCTGGGACCCCTTCTATTTAACATGTTTATAAATGATCTTGAAGACAACATTGAAAGTCATGTTTCAGTGTTTGCAGATGACACAAAACTTTGTAAAATAATACAATGTGAGCAAGATATTACTTTGCTGCAGAGGGATTTAGATAGACTGGAGGACTGGGCACTCAAATGGCAGATGAAATTTAATGTTGAAAAATGCAAAGTTATGCACTTCGGCATAAAGAATACACAAGCAACGTATACCCTTAATGGAAGCGAATTAGGGATAACAACACACGAAAAGGACTTGGGAATTGTTATAGACAACAAACTATGCAACAATGTGCAATGTCAATCAGCAGTGGCCAAGGCCAGTAGGGTATTGTCATGCATGAAAAAGGGCATTCATTCTCGGGACGAGAATATCATTTTGCCTCTTTATAAATCACTGGTAAGACCACACATTGAATATGCTGTGCAATTAGGGGCACCTGTTCTAAAGAAGGATATTATGGCACTAGAAAAAGTGCAGAGGCGGGCTACAAAATTAATAAAAGGAATGGAACATATCAGCTATGAAGAAAGGTTAACAAATTGAAACCTATTTAGTTTAGAAAAACGTTGCCTGAGAGGGCATATGATAACATTATACAAATATATTCGAGGCCAATACAAACCATTGTGTGGAAATCTATTCACAAACCGGACTTTACATAGGACACGAGGTCATGCGTTTAGACTAGAAGAAAGAAGATTTCGTCTAAGGCAAAGGAAAGGTTTTTTTACTGTAAGAACAATCAGGATGTGGAATTATCTGCCTGAAGAAGTGGTTTTATCAGAGTCCATACAGATGTTCAAACAGCTACTAGATGCATACTTGCAAAAACAGAATATTCAAGGATATAATCTTTCAATGTAGGGTAATAACTGCTTGATCCAAGGATACATCTGACTGCCATTCTGGGGTCAAGAAGGAATTTTTTTCCTAGCTTGTTGCAAAATTGGAAGTGCTTCAAACTGTTTTTTTTTGCCTTCTTTTGGATCAACAGCAAAAAACATATGTGAGGAAGGCTGAACTTGATGGACGCAAGTCTCTTTTCAGCTATGTAACTATGTAACTATGTAACCTTTGTGAAAGAGTCTCCAATATTGAAATTGGAGCTAGATTTTAAGAAAATGTTTGCGTTACACACTTGGAAACAGGCTATCAAACAGGTCACAGGTCAAACACTGTGTAAATCTAAATGAGACGTACTACAAAGTATTATACAGGTGGTACATGGTTCCAACTAAATTAAATAAGATGTATATTGATCACTCTGACCAATGCTGGAGATGTAGCAAAGCAAAGGGATCCCATCTCCATATTTGGTGGGAGTGCTTGGGGTTAGACATTATGAAAGAAAACAAAAAAACCTTTCCTCTTCACTTAGACCTTCCCCAAATGGATAAACCCTTATCTAATTTAATGATTTATATTATGCTGGCAGCAAAAATATACATTGCCAGAAATTGGAAAAAGCAAGGGTATAAAAACTGGTACGAAATAACATCTCAAATAAATCACCTTGCTCTATGGAGAATGGTTTTTACTTGATGAATAACCAACCGGATCTATATAAAAGAATATGGGGAAAATGGTTAACAGCTTCTTTACTAATATGATTTAGAAATTTTAAATAAGATCCTTTATTGGGAATTATATGTTTAAATGACTTTAAGGACACATCTTGGTCCATCACCTCCCTACCCCACGCCAGAATGAATGATGTATGAAGAATGAATGAAGTTGGAATGACTGGTGATTAGTGATGTCCCGAACGGTTCGCAGGCGAATAGTTCCTGGCGAACATAGCTTGTTCGCGTTCGCCTTGGATGGCGAACATATGCGATGTTCGGTCCGCCACCTATTCGTCATCATTGAGTAAACTTTGACCCTGTACCTCACAGTCAGCAGACACATTCCAGCCAATCAGCAGCAGACCCTCCCTCCCAGACCCTCCCACCTCCTGGACAGCATCCATTTTAGATTCATTCGGAAGCTGCATTCTTTTTCTTTTTTTTTATATATGTCCCGGTGGTGCTTCACGTCCGGTGCGGGATTGTGGTGGCTTAAGGTGGAGGCGAGTGCTTGACGTGGGGCAGGCTCTGCATTTCTGTTTGTGCCTCCGGTCCCGTCTTCGACGCCTTTTGCGTTGGTGGATTTTAATGGGGACTGCTTCGCTTAGCTGTGGTGGAGCTTGTTGGGGCTGTGGTGGAGCTTGTTGGGGCTTCCTGCTTGTTAATTGCTTCCAAAATTGATTAAATAGTCTGTCCAGCTTAGACTAAAGAGTCTGTCCAGCTTGTTGTCACCTTTCGAGGACCCTTGGTGTTGTACGTGGCTGGGTGGAGGAAGAGACCTTCAATGACATCAGTTAGGACAAGGAACGGGACATGGCTAGCTTGGTATCCAACCTTGTGCAAATGGGGAGTTTGCGGTTGTGCAAATGGACTGTTTGCGGTTGTTTGCGGTGCGTTAAACGGGGAGTTTGGTCTGTCACTGTGAAGCGGGCGTAACCCTTACACTACCTGATCGATACAACATCATACCTGATGTTTTAAAGCACATTATTCCAAACAATTTAGGAATGTTTAGGTGATTTATGCCTAGACCCAGACTCTGCATCAACTATGTAATTTTCCATGGGAGTTTTGCCGTGGATCCCCCTCCGGCATGCCACAGTCCAGGTGTTAGTCCCTTGAAACAACTTTTCCATCACTATTGTGGCCAGAAAGAGTCCCTGTGGGTTTTAAAATTCGCCTGCCTATTGAAGTCTATGGCGGTTCGCCCGTTTCCGAACATTTGCGGAAGTTCGCGTTCGCCATCCGCGAACGGAAATTTTTATGTTCGCGACATCACTACTGGTGATTAAATTGGAAAATTATTCTGATGTATTCTGATTGCTGCTAAAATATATGTATTTATATTAATGTCAATCTTTGTTTCTGTACTCCATGTGCATCAGATCTTAATAAAGATGATTTAATAATAATAAAAAAAATGTAAAGTATTGTGAATATATATGAAGCAATGTTACATTTAATTGTCATGTCTTTTTCTCGATTGTGGTATATTATTGCCATATTTTTGTTACATCAGTAATGAATAATATTTTTTGTCATGTGTGCCAGGACTTTCTCATGAATTGCTAAATATCTAAATTTACAATTCTTTAGAGGCTTATTTTGCAACTTGCTTATGGGATTTCAGAAAAAAAAACAAATTGTTAGTTATATGTAGTCACTTTAATTCTTGCATTATGTTTATCACAAAATCCCCACAAGGTGACATTTCATAGCAGTAATCATACAGATAGCATAGTCAAATTACACCAGATTTGTTTTGAATAGTAAAAAGACTATCAGAAACATAGTTTCGGTCTTGGTCTAAGACCTATAATGTGACCTTTCTTTCCTCTTAGCAAATCTTACAAGTTGTGATATACAATCTACGGTTAAAAATTATGTAAAGGGAATGACCCCCAACTCTCAAGACAATTTTTTTTTTAAAAAGAAATTAAAATAGAATTATCAGTTTAACTGAGTATTAATAAATAGATGGCATCATTTTATTACCAGTTTTAACATATAACATGGCAAATAAACATGCATGTCATGATGCAGAGCAAATATGATTTTCCCACAATGCACTTTTTTTTTTTTTTTTACCAGACATGCATACAGCAATGAACAGTGTTTGTTGAGCCTCAGGACTCTCTTGCCACAAAATAATTCTCTTCAATTGCATAGCCAGTTAGATGACGGAGAAGACAATGAGAATAGGTAAATAATTATTTATTTCGGCCCATGCTGTGACTGGTGCAGTGTTCTGTGTCTTTGATGTTTCCAATCTGATTGTTTTTTCTGTAGCAATTCTAAAACCCTGGAGCAACTATTTGTTTTAAAACAATTGTAATGAAAAAACTTAGATTCCTCAAATAACTGCAGCGTGCATTAAAAATAAATTCTGCTCCGCTCCATCCCGACATTAATAGCATGTTAACTCATTTCTGTTCCAGTACAGGTGTCTCGACTTCTTCAGGCTGAGTTGTATCATTCACGAACGTTTAGCAAAAAAATTGTGGAGATTACAATGCCAGGATATGCCGTACAGAGTCATAAACGCAAAATTCTATTTTATTGTTTGTGTTCAAACTGTATTCTTTCCA